>NW_024609544.1:42500-67500 GCF_018296145.1 Oncorhynchus tshawytscha
ATACAGCCAGTACAGTACAGTATTGTATAGTACAGTAAGTATATAGTATATAACGCCAGTATAGTACAGTATAGTACAGTAAGTATATAGTATTTAAAGCCAGTATAGTACAGTATAGTACAGCAAGCATATAGTACATACAGTCAGTATAGTACAGTAGCCTTACATTCTGGCTCAGAGACTCATTCGGGACTTCTCGTTAGATGGGGGGCTGGTTTTGTGGCAGTTGGACTTTCTGAGCCAACGGTCAAAGTGGGTCAAAATAGGTCCCCACGTGTCGGACATACGCACCACCAACACAGTCTCTCCTCAGGGATGTGTTGTGTCTCCACTCCACCACCAACACAGTCTCTCCTCAGGGATGTGTTGTGTCCCCACTCCACCACCAACACAGTCTCTCCTCAGGGATGTGTTGTGTCTCCACTCCACCACCAACACAGGGATGTGTTTTGTCCCCACTCCACCACCAACACAGTCTCTACTCAGGGATATGTTTTGTCTCCACTCCACCACCAACACAGGGTCTCCTCAGGGATGTGTTTTGTCCCCACTCCACCACCAACACAGTCTCTCCTCAGGGATGTGTTGTGTCTCCACTCCACCACCAACACAGTCTCTCCTCAGGGATGTGTTTTGTCCCCACTCCAACACCAACACAGTCTCTCCTCAGGGATGTGTTTTGTCTCCAATCCAACACCAACACCAACACAGTCTCTCCTCAGGGATGTGTTTTGTCCCCACTCCACCACCAACACAGTCTCTCCTCAGGGATGTGTTGTGTCCCCACTCCACCACCAACACAGTCTCTCCTCAGGGATGTGTTTTGTCCCCACTCCACCACCAACACAGGGATGTGTTTTGTCTCCACTCCACCACCAACACAGTCTCTCCTCAGGGATGTGTTGTGTCCCCACTCCACCACCAACACAGTCTCTCCTCAGGGATGTGTTGTGTCCCCACTCCAACACCAACACAGTCTCTCCTCAGGGATGTGTTGTCTCCCCACTCCAACACCAACACAGTCTCTCCTCAGGGATGTGTTGTGTCCCCACTCCAACACAGTACTAGCTGAGTGGAGTACAGTACTAGCTGAGTGGAGTACATTACTAGCTGGACGGAGTACAGTACTAGCTGAGTGGAGTACAGTATTAGCTGAGTAGAGCACAGTACTAGCTAAGTGGAGTACAGTATTAGCTGAGTGGAGTACAGTACTAGCTGAGTGGAGTACAGTATTAGCTGAGTAGAGTACAGTACTAGCTGAGTGGAGTACAGTACTAGCTGAGTAGAGTACAGTACTAGCTGAGTGGAGTACATTACTAACTGGACGGAGTACAGTACTAGCTGAGTGGAGTACAGTACTAGCTGAGTGGAGTACAGTACTAGCTGAGTGGAGTACAGTACTAGCTGAGTGGAGTACAGTACTAGCTGAGTGGAGTACAGTACTAGCTGAGTGGAGTACAGTACTAGCTGAGTGGAGTACAGTACTAGCTGAGTGGAGTACAGTACTAGCTGAGTGGAGTACAGTACTAGCTGAGTGGAGTACAGTATTAGCTGAGTAGAGTACAGTACTAGCTGGACGGAGTACAGTACTCTCTGTCTCTCTCTCTTCTCCTCTTCTCTTCTCCTCCCTTCTAAGATGGTGCTTACATAGCCATGCTGTAAACTGGTCTCTCTCACTCTCTTCTCTTCTCTTCTCTTCTCTTCTCTTCTCTTCTCTTCTCTTCTCTTCTCTTCTCTTCTCTTCTCTTCTCTTCTCTTCTCTTCTCTTCTCTTCTCTTCTCTTCTCTTCTCTTCTCTTCTCTTCTCTTCTCTTCTCTTCTCTTCTCTTCTCTTCTCTCCCAGTTTAACCCAGATATCATATTCCTCCAGGCTTCACTGAACAATAGAGCTTTTATCATGCTCATGGAGCACCTACACACACACACACACACACACACACACACACACACACACACACACTCACACACACACACACACACACACACACACACACACACACACACACACACACACACACACACACACACACACACACACACACACACACACACACACACACACTCAAAAATACACTTGCAGATTGTGAATCTACGTGGGCTCTGAGTTCTGTTACTGTTGACACGTTATCAAGAGATTCATAAAGTTGTTTAAAGTTTTGTAAATTTGTAAAAAGCGATTCATAAAACCAGTCCGATCTCCTGGGAGGTAAGCATCTCTTTGATTTGTGTACATAGATTGATTATGTGAAAATGACTTGCCATTAGTTTGCTTAAAGAAATACAAACGTCATCAATCTACACACAATACCCATAATGAAGAAGTGAAAACAGGTTTTTAGACATTTTTATTAAAAATAAAAACCGAAATACCTTATTTACATAAGTATTCAGACCCTGGCTCATCCGTGAGATGTTTCTACAAGTTGATTGGAGTCCACCTGTGGTAAATTCAACTGATTTGGAAAGGCACACGCCTGTCTATATAAGTTCCCCACAGTTGACAGTGCTATCGCTCTCCTCCAGCACACAGACACTGTTGAGTGACTCTGAACTGACAATGGCCCCAAGTCGTTATATTTTTTTCCTTGTGCATTTTGCTATTTGCATCATGACTCCTGCTTTGTTGACTATGAACTTTCTTGTTGACCCAACTGTGCGACAGACTCTGTTTGTTTCCACACTCAGGACTTTGACTCTATATAGGTTACAAAGACTTAAAACAAAATCAGGAATCAAGGTAAGACCCAAGTGCAGACTGTCAGGACTGTAATCCAGAGTAGAGACCAAGGTACAGGACGGCTGGCTCAGGGTCAGAGACAGGCAGAGGTCTGTAATCCAGAGTAGAGACCAAGGTACAGGACGGCAGGCTCAGGGTCAGAGACAGGCAGAGGTCTGTAATCCAGAGACCAAGGTACAGGACGGCAGGCTCAGGGTCAGAGACAGGCAGAGGTCTGTAATCCAGAGTAGAGACCAAGGTACAGGACGGCAGGCTGGCTCAGGGTCAGAGACAGGCAGAGGTCTGTAATCCAGAGTAGAGACCAAGGTACAGGACGGCAGGCTCAGGGTCAGAGACAGGCAGAGGTCTGTAATCCAGAGACCAAGGTACAGGACGGCAGGCTCAGGGTCAGAGACAGGCAGAGGTCTGTAATCCAGAGTAGAGACCAAGGTACAGGACGGCAGGCTCAGGGTCAGAGACAGGCAGAGGTTTTGTATAAGGGTAATTCAGAGTAGAGACTAAGGCTCCAGAGTAGAGACCAAGGTACAGGACAGGCAGGCTCAGGGTCAGAGACAGGCAGAGGTCTGTAATTCAGAGTAGAGACCAAGGTACAGGACGGCAGGCTGGCTCAGTGTCAGAGACAGGCAGAGGTCTGTAATTCAGAGTAGAGACCAAGGTACAGGACGGCAGGCTGGCTCAGGGTCAGAGACAGGCAGAGGTCTGTAATCCAGAGTAGAGACCAAGGTACAGGACGGCAGGCTGGCTCAGGGTCAGAGACAGGCAGAGGTCTGTAATCCAGAGTAGAGACCAAGGTACAGGACGGCAGGCTCAGGGTCAGAGACAGGCAGAGGTCTGTAATCCAGAGACCAAGGTACAGGACGGCAGGCTGGCTCAGGGTCAGAGACAGGCAGAGGTCAGGTGGGGGGGGGTACAGGTATAAGTCACATTCTATTAAGTCCCCAAAGCACACACATCCCTTGGTCTTTTCAGTCCGCTGCAGCTAGCGACGGGACAAGCTGCAACAAACACTCAAACTGAACAGTTTGATCTCAATCTCTTCATTGAAAGACTCAATCATGGACAGACACTCTTACTGACAGTTGTTTCTGCTTTGTGTGATGTATTGTTGTTTCTACCTTCTTGCCCTTTGTGCTGTTGTCTGTGCCCGATAATGTTTGTACCATGTTTTGTGTTGCTACCATGTTGTGCTGCTACCATGCTGTTTTGTCATGTTGTGTTGCTACCATGTTGTGTTGCTACCATGCTGTGTTGTCATGTTGTGTTGCTGCCATGTTGTTGTCATGTTGTGTTGCTACCATGTTGTGTTGCTACCATGTTGTTGTCATGTTGTTTTGCTACCATGTTGTGTTGCTACCATGCTGTGTTGTCATGTTGTGTTGCTACCATGCTGTGTTGTCATGTTGTGTTGCTGCCAAGTTGTTGTCATGTTGTGTTGCTACCATGTTGTGTTGCTACCATGTTGTTGTCATGTTGTTTTGCTACCATGTTGTGTTGCTACCATGTTGTGTTGCTACCATGTTGCTACCATGTTGCTACCATGTTGTGTTGCTACCATGTTGCTACCATGTTGTGTTGCTACCATGTTGTGTTCTACCATGTTGTGTTGCTACTACCATGTTGTGTTGCTACCATGTTGTGTTGCTACCATGTTGTGTTGCTACTATGTTGTTGTTGTGTTGCTACCATGTTGTGTTGCTACTATGTTGTTGTTGTGTTGCTACCATGTTGTGTTGCTACTATGTTGTTGTTGTGTTGCTACCATGTTGTGTTGCTACCATGTTGTTGTCATGTTGTTTTGCTACCATGTTGTGTTGCTACCATGTTGTGTTGCTACCATGTTGTTGTCATGTTGTGTTGCTACCATGTTGTGATGCTACCATGTTGTGTTGCTACTATGTTGTGTTGCTACTATGTTGTGTTGTGTTGCTACCATGTTGTGTTGCTACCATGTTGTGTTGCTACTATGTTGTGTTGCTACCATGTTGTGTTGCTACTATGTTGTTGTCATGTTGTGTTGCTACTATGTTGTGTTGCTACCATGTTGTGTTGCTACTATGTTGTTGTTGTGTTGCTACCATGTTGTGTTGCTACTATGTTGTTGTTGTGTTGCTACCATGTTGTGTTGCTACTATGTTGCTACCATGTTGTGTTGCTACCATGTTGCTACCATGTTGTGTTGCTACCATGTTGCTACCATGTTGTGTTGCTACTATGTTGCTACCATGTTGTGTTGCTACCATGTTATGTTGCTACCATGTTGTGTTGCTACCATGTTGTGTTGCTACTATGTTGCTACTATGTTGTGTTGCTACCATGTTGTGTTGCTACTATGTTGTTGTTGTGTTGCTACCATGTTGTGTTGCTACTATGTTGTTGTTGTGTTGCTACCATGTTGTGTTGCTACTATGTTGTTGTCATGTTGTGTTGCTACCATGTTGTGTTGCTACCATGTTGTGTTGCTACCATGTTGTGTTGCAACCATACTGTGTTGCCTTTTGCCTTTGGTAGACCATCATTGTAAAACATAAATTGATCTTAACTGACTTGCCTAGTTAAATAAAGGTAAAATATGTTACAAATAAAACGATAATGAGCAAATGAAGCCATGAAGTCGGAGGAATTGTCCGTAGAGCCCTGAGACAGGATTCTGTCGAGGCACAGATCTAAGGAAGGGTACCAATAAATGTCTGCAGTGTTGAAGGTCCCCAAAAACACAGTGGCCTCCATCATTCTGAAATGGAACAAGTTAGGAACCACCAAGACTCTTCCTAGAGCTGGCCGCCCGGCCAAACTGAGCAATCGGGGGAGAAGGGCCTTGGTCAGGTAGGTGACCGAGAACCCGATGGTCACTCTGACAGAGCTCCAGGGTTCCTCTGTGGAGATGGGAGAACCTTCCAGAAGGACAACCATCTCTGCAGCAGTCCACCAATCAGGCCTTTATGATTGAGCTGCCAGATGGGAGCCACTTCCTCAGTAATAGGCACGACAGCCCACTTGGAGTTTTCCAAAAGGCACCTAAAGGACTCTGACCATGAGAAACAAGATTCTCTGCGCTGATGAAACCAAGATTGAACTAATTGGCCTGAATGCCAAGCGTTACATCTGGAGGAAACCTGGCACCATCCCTACGGTGAAAGATGGTGGTGGCAGCATCATGCTGTGGGGATGTTTTTCAGCGGCAGGGACTAAGAGACTAGTCAGGATCGAGGGAAAGATGAACAGAGGAAAGTTCAGTGATCTTTGATGAAAACCTGCTCCAGAGCCCTCTGGACCTCAGACTGGGGGTGAAGGTTCACCTTCCAACAGGACAACAACCCTAAGCACACAGCCAAGACAACACAGGAGTGGCTTCAGGACAAGTCTCTGAATGTCCTTGAGTGGGCCAGCCAGAGTCCGGTCATGAACCCGATCAAACATCTCTGGAGAAACCTGAAAATAGCTGTGCAGCAACTCTCCCCATCCAACCTGACAGAGCTTGTGCCAAGCCTATAGTCCTAACCCTAACCCTAACCCAAACCCTAACCCTAACCCTAACCCTAACCCAAACCCTAACCCTAACCCTAACCCTAACCCTAACCCAAACCCTAACCCTAACCCTAACCCTAACCCAAACCCTAACCCTAACCCAAACCCTAACCCAAAACCTAACCCTAACTAACCCTAACCTAACCCTAACCCTAACCCAAACCCTAACCCTAACCCTAACCCTAACCCTAACCCTAACCCAAGAAGACGTGAGGCTGTAAACGTTGCCAATGGTGTTTCAACTAAACACTGAGGAAAGGGTCTGAATACTTATGTACATGAGATATTTAAAAAATAAATGTAATACGCTTTCAAACATGTCTAAAAAACAGTATTTTCTTTCTCATTGTGGGGTATTGTGTGTATATTGATGAGCAAAAACAATTTAATTGTTGGAGCTTTCGGCTTTTCATGTTCTCTCACCCTCTCCAGACTCTCTATATTTGGGTTAGGGTTAGATGGGTTAGGGTTAGATGGGTTAGGGTTAGATGGGTTAGGGTTAGATGGGTTAGGGTTAGATGGGTTAGATGGGTTAGGGTTAGATGGGTTAGATGGGTTAGGGTTAGATGGGTTAGATGGGTTAGGGTTAGATGGGTTATGGGTTATGGGTTAGATGGGTTAGATGGGTTAGGGTTAGATGGGTTAGATGGGTTAGGGTTAGATGGGTTAGATGGGTTAGGGTTAGATGGGTTAGATGGGTTAGGGTTAGATGGGTTAGGGTTAGATGGGTTAGATGGGTTAGGGTTATATGGGTTAGGGTTAGATGGGTTAGGGTTAGATGGGTTAGATGGGTTAGGGTTAGATGGGTTTAGGGTTAGATGGGTTAGGGTTAGATGGGTTAGGGTTAGATGGGTTAGAGGGTTATGGGTTAGGGTTAGATGGGTTAGGGTTAGATGGGTTAGGGGTTAGATGGGTTGGGTTAGGGTTAGGGTTATGGGTTAGATGGGTTAGGGTTAGATGGGTTATGGGTTAGGGGGTTACATGGGTTAGGGTTAGATGGGTGAGGGTTAGATGGGTTAGGGTTAGATGGGTTAGGGTTAGATGGGTTAGGGTTAGATGAGTTAGGGTTAGCTGAGTTAGGGTTAGATGACCGGCCAGATGGGTTAGGGTTAGATGGGTTAGATGGGTTAGGGTGAGGGTTAGATGGGTTAGATGGGGGTTAGATGGGTTAGATGGGTTAGGGTTAGATGGGTTAGGGTTAGATGGGTTAGATGGGTTAGGGTTAGATGGGTTAGATTGGTTAGGGTTAGATGGGTTAGATGGGTTAGGGTTAGATGGGTTAGATGGGTTAGATGGGTTTGGGTTAGATGGGTTAGGGTTAGATGGGTTAGGGTTAGATGGGTTAGATGGGTTAGGGTTAGATGGGTTAGATGGGTTAGGGTTAGATGGGTTAGATGGGTTAGGGTTAGATGGGTTAGATGGGTTGGGGTTAGATGGGTTAGATGGGTTAGGGTTAGATGGGTTAGGGTTAGATGGGTGAGGTTAGATGGGTTGGGTTATGGGTTAGGGTTAGCTGGGTTAGGGTTAGATGGGTTAGATGGGTTAGATGGGTTAGGGTTAGATGGGTTAGGGTTAGATGGGTGAGGTTAGATGGGTTAGTGTTAGATGGGTTAGGGTTAGATGGGTTAGATGGGTTAGGGTTAGATGAGTTAGAGTTAGATGGGTTAGAGTTAGATGGGTTAGATGGGTTAGGGTTAGATGGGTTCGGGTTAGATGGGTTAGGGTGAGGGTTAGATGGGTTAGGGTTAGATGGGTTGGGGTTAGATGGGTTAGATGAGTTAGGGTTAGATGGGTTAGATGGGTTAGGGTTAGATGGGTTAGGGTTAGATGGGTTAGATGGGTTAGGGTTAGATGGGTTAGGGTTAGATGGGTTAGATGGGTTAGATGGGTTAGGGTTAGATGGGTTAGATTGGTTAGATGGGTTAGGGTTAGATGGGTTAGATGGGTTAGGGTTAGATGGTTAGGGTTAGATGGGTTAGGGTTAGATGGGTTAGGGTTAGATGGGTTAGATGGGTTAGATGGGTTAGGGTTAGATGGGTTAGGGTTAGATGGGTTAGATGGGTTAGGGTTAGATGGGTTAGATGGGTTAGATGGGTTAGGGGTTAGATGGGTTAGATGGGTTATGGGTTAGATGGGTTAGATGGGTTAGATGGGTTAGATGGGTTAGATGGGTTAGATGGGTTAGATGGGTTAGGGTTAGATGGGTTAGATGGGTTAGGGTTAGATGGGTTAGATGGGTTAGGGTTAGATGGGTTAGGGTTAGATGGGTTAGATGGGTTAGGGTTAGATGGGTTAGATGGGTTAGGGTTAGATGGGTTAGATGGGTTAGATGGGTGAGGGTTAGATGGGTGAGGGTTAGATGGGTTAGGGTTAGGGTTAGGCGAGAAAGGGAGAGAGAGAGATGGAAAGATACAGGGAAAGAGAGAGAGAGATAACAAGAGGGTGAGAAAGGGAGAGAGGGAGACTTAAACGCTTTAACATCTCCCTCAATTTTTGGAACCAAGGACTGATCACCCCAAATTTGACCCCAATAACTACATGGATACGCGTAAACTGTAACCTTTCAGGAAAATCCTCTGCATTATCATTAACAGCAGAGTCGTACATTTCCTCAGTGAAAACAATGTACTAAGCAAATGTCAAATTTGCTTTTTACCAATTTACCGCACGACAGACCACGCATTCACCATACAACCTAATTGACAAACAAACAAAAACAAAGGCAAAGGCTTTTCATGCTTTGTTGACTAGATCTTCTGCACAGATTCTGTCAGAGCTGGGCCCTGACTGTAAAATAATAATAATGGTGTTCCAACAAAGGTCCAGGACCACAAATACAAATTCCATCTAGACACCGTTGCTCTAAAAACAAACTGCATGAACCTCGGCCTAAACATCAGTGCCACAGGTAACTTGCACAAAGCTGTGATCGATCTGAGAGACAAGGCAAGAAGGGCCTTCTACGCCATCAAAAGGAACATACAATTAGACATCCCAATTTGGATCTGGCTAAAAATAGTTGAATCAATTATAGAATCCATTGTCCTTTATGGTTGTGAGGTCTGGGGTCAGCTCACCAACTAAGAATTCACAAAATGGGACCAACACCAAATTGACACCAAAATATCCTCAGTGTGCAACGTAAAACACCAAACAAGGCACGCAGAGCAGAATTAGGCTGATACCCGCTAATGATCAAAATCCAGAAAAGAGACGTTCAATTCTACAACCACCGAAAAGGAAGCGATTTCAAAACCTTCCATAACAAAGCCATCACCTACAGAGAGATGAACCTGGAGAAGAGTCCCCTAAGCAAGCTGGTCCTGGGGCTCTGTTCACAAACACACCCCACAGAGAGATGAACCTGGAGAAGAGTCCCCTAAGCAAACTGGTCCTGGGGCTCTGTTCACAAACACACCCCACAGAGAGATGAACCTGGAGAAGAGTCCCTTAAGCAAGCTGGTCCTGGGGCTCTGTTCACAAACACAAACACACCCCACAGAGAGATGAACCTGGAGAAGAGTCCCCTAAGCAAGCTGGTCCTGGGGCTCTGTTCACAAACACAAACACACCCCACAGAGAGATTAACCTGGAGAAGAGTCCCTAAGCAAGCTGGTCCTGGGGCTCTGTTCACAAACACAAACAGACCCCACAGAGAGATGAACCTGGAGAAGAGTCCCTAAGCAAGCTGGTCCTGGGGCTCTGTTCACAAACACAAACAGACCCCACAGAGAGATGAACCTGGAGAAGAGTCCCCTAAGCAAGCTGGTCCTGGGGCTCTGTTCACAAACACAAACACACCCCACAGAGAGATGAACCTGGAGAAGAGTCCCTAAGCAAGCTGGTCCTGGGGCTCTGTTCACAAACACAAACACACCCCACAGAGAGATGAACCTGGAGAAGAGTCCCCTAAGCAAGCTGGTCCTGGGGCTCTGTTCACAAACACAAACACACCCCACAGAGAGATGAACCTGGAGAAGAGTCCCCTAAGCAAGCTGGTCCTGGGGCGTTCTCAAACACAAACACACCCCACACTGGAGAAACACACCCCACAGAGAGATGAACCTGGAGAAGAGTCCCCTAAGCAAGCTGGTCCTGGGGCTCTGTTCAAACAAACACAAACACACCCCACAGAGAGATGAACCTGGAGAAGAGTCCCCTAAGCAAGCTGGTCCTGGGGCTCTGTTCACAAACACAAACACACCCCACAGAGAGATGAACCTGGAGAAGAGTCCCCTAAGCAAGCTGGTCCTGGGGCTCTGTTCACAAACACAAACACCCCACAGAGAGATGAACCTGGAGAAGAGTCCCCTAAGCAAGCTGGTCCTGGGGCTCTGTTCACAAACACAAACAGACCCCACAGAAAGATGAACCTGGAGAAGAGTCCCCTAAGCAAGCTGGTCCTGGGGCTCTGTTCACAAACACAAACACACCCCACAGAGAGATGAACCTGGAGAAGAGTCCCCTAAGCAAGCTGGTCCTGGGGCTCTGTTCACAAACACAAACACACCCCACAGAGAGATGAACCTGGAGAAGAGTCCCTAAGCAAGCTGGTCCTGGGGCTCTGTTCACAAACACAAACACACCCCACAGAGAGATGAACCTGGAGAAGAGTCCCTAAGCAAGCTGGTCCTGGGGCTCTGTTCACAAACACAAACACACCCCACAGAGAGATGAACCTGGAGAAGAGTCCCCTAAGCAAGCTGGTCCTGGGGCTCTGTTCACAAACACAAACACACCCCACAGAGAGATTAACCTGGAGAAGAGTCCCCTAAGCAAGCTGGTCCTGGGGCTCTGTTCACAAACACAAACACACCCCACAGAGAGATGAACCTGGAGAAGAGTCCCCTAAGCAAGCTGGTCCTGGGGCTCTGTTTACAAACACAAACACACCCCACAGAGAGATGAACCTGGAGAAGAGTCCCCTAAGCAAGCTGGTCCTGGGGCTCTGTTCACAAACACACCCCACAGAGAGATGAACCTGGAGAAGAGTCCCCTAAGCAAGCTGGTCCTGGGGCTCTGTTCACAAACACAAACAGACCCCACAGAGCTCCAGGAGAGCAATAGCATCACAATTAGACCCAACCAAATCATGAGAAAACACATTGGAAAGAATTGACCAAAAAACTGAAATGCTATTTGGCCCTAAATAGAGAGTTCACAGTGGCAAAAAAACAACATTAAGGAGAGGGAGAGAGAGAGCCTTGCTATAACTAACCTCCTGCCAAATATATGGCCATATTAGAGACACGTATTTCCCTCAGATTAAACAGACCCACAAATGAGAAATTAGAAAACAAATCCAATTTTGATAAACTCCCATATCTACTGGGTGAAATACCACAGTGTGCCATCATAGCAGCAAGATGTGTGACCTGTTGCCACGAGAAAAGGGCAACCAGTGAAGAACAAACACCATTGTAAATACAACCCATATTTATGCTTATTTATTTTCCCTTTAGTACTTTAACTATTTGTACATCATTACAACACTGTATATTTAGACATGATATATAGTCTGTACATTTTTTTATTGTTTATTTCACTTGCTTGTTTCCTCGGCCAATAAAGCCCTTTACATTGAACTGAGTCTTGACATCTGCAGTAGAAGGAGGAAGTGGGAAGTGACTTTCTGAGTCACACACTACAAATTAAGAGAAGAGGAAACGTCTGTGGGTGTGTGTGTGTGTGTGTGTGTGTGTGTGTGTGTGTGTGGTAGGTGACAGTTCGTAGTTTAAATCTCCTCCTCAGTCTGTATGTGTGTGTGTGTGTGTGTGTGTGTGTGTGTGTGTGTGTGTGTGACAGTCTGTAAGTGTGTGGTAGGTGACAGTTGTGTGTGTGTGTAGTTTAAATCTCCTCCTCAGTATGTGTGTGTGTGTGTGTGTGTGTGTGTGTGTGTGTGTGTGTGTGTGTGTGTGTGTGCAGAAACAACTGTTCTTTCCGTCTCCTTTCCTTCCTGACACATGCATACATACATTTGCATAGAGCTGTTATCTGGTGTGTGTGTGTTAGATAGGGCTGATTTGCCTGGCTGAAGACACAAAGCAGGGTTATAGAGCCACTAGGGTTAGAGTTAGGGGTAGAGCAGGGCCAACCAGACACAGTATAGAGAGAGAGGTAGAGAGAGAGAGGTAGAGAGAGAGAGAGGTAGAGAGAGAGAGAAAGAGAGAGAGAGAAATATGTAGAGGTAGAGAGAGAGAGAGAGAGAGAGAGAGAGAGAGAAATATGTAGAGGTAGAGAGAGAGGTAGAGAGAGAGAAATATCTAGAGGTAGAGAGAGAGAGAGAGAGAGAGAGAGAGAGAGAGAGAGAGAGAGAGATGTAGAGGTAGAGAGAGAGAGCGAGAGAGGAGAGAGAGAGAAATATGTAGAGAGAGAGAGAGAAATATGTAGAGGTACAGGGAGAGAGAGAGACATATGTAGAGGTAGAGAGAGAGAAATATGTAGAGGTAGAGAGAGGTAGAGAAATATGTAGAGGTAGAGAGAGAGGTAGAGAGAGAGAAATATCTAGAGGTAGAGAGAGAGAGAGAGAAATATGTAGAGGTAGAGAGAGAGGTAGAGAGAGAGAAATATCTAGAGGTAGAGAGAGAGAGAGAGAGAGAGAGAGAGAGAGAGAGAGATGTAGAGGTAGAGAGAGAGAGAGCGAGAGAGGAGAGAGAGAGAAATATGTAGAGAGAGAGAGAGAAATATGTAGAGGTACAGGGAGAGAGAGAGACATATGTAGAGGTAGAGAGAGAGAAATATGTAGAGGTAGAGAGAGAGAGAGAGAGGGAGAGAAATATGTAGAGGTAGAGAGAGAGAAATATGTAGAGGTAGAGAGAGGTAGAGAAATATGTAGAGGTAGAGAGAGGTAGAGAAATATGTAGAGGTAGAGAGAGAGAGAGAGAAATATGTAGAGGTAGAGAGAGAGAGAGAGAGAGAAATATGTAGAGAGAGAGAAATATGTAGAGGTAGAGAGAGAGAGAGAAATATGTAGAGGTAGAGAGAGGTAGAGAAATATGTAGAGGTAGAGAGAGGTAGAGAAATATGTAGAGGTAGAGAGAGAGAGAGAGAGATGTAGAGGTAGAGAGAGAGAGCGAGGAGAGAGAGAGAAATAGGTAGAGAGAGAGCGAGAGAGGAGAGAGAGAGAAATATGTAGAGAGAGAGAGAGAAATATGTAGAGGTACAGGAGAGAGAGAGAGAGAGAAATATGTAGAGGTAGAGAGAGAGAAATATGTAGAGGTAGAGAGAGAGAGAGAGAGAGAGAGAGAGAGAAATATGTAGAGGTACAGGGAGAGAGAGAGAAATATGTAGAGGTAGAGAGAGAGAAATATGTAGAGGTAGAGAGAGGTAGAGAAATATGTAGAGGTAGAGAGAGGTAGAGAAATATGTAGAGGTAGAGAGAGGTAGAGAGAGAGAGAGAGAGGGGGGGAGAGAGATAGAAAAATATGTAGAGGTAGAGAGAGAGAGAGAGAGAGAGACAGCACCCGGTCTCACCCTACTAGAATCCGAAGTCAAATGTCTGCTGTTTGCTGATGATCTGGTGCTTTTGTCACCAACCAAGGAGGGCCTACAGCAGCACCTAGATCTTATGCACAGATTCTGTCAGACCTGGGCCCTGACAGTAAATCTCAGTAAGACCAAAATAATGGTGTTCCAAAAAAGGTCCAGTCACCAGGAGCACATATACAAATTCCATCTAGACATTGTTGCCCTAGAGCACACAAAAAACTACACATACCTTTTTTATTTGACCTTTATTTAACCAGGCAAGTCAGTTAAGAACAAATTCTTATTTTCAATGCCTAGGAACAGTGGATTAACTGCCTGTTCATGGGTGGAACGACAGATTTGTACCTTGTCAGCTTGGGGGTTTGAACTTGCAACCTTCCGGTTACTAGTCCAACGCTCTAACCACTAGGCTACCCTGCCGCCCCTTGGCCTAAACATCAGTGCCACAGGTAACTTCCACAAAGCTGTGAACAATCTGAGAGACAAGGCAAGAAGGGCATTCTATGCCATCAAAAGGAACATAAATTTCAACATACCAATTAGGATTTGGCTAAAAATACTTGAATCAGTCATAGAGCCCATTGCCCTTTATGGTTGCGAGGTCTGGGGTCCGCTCACCAACCAAGATTTCACAAAATGGGACAAACACCAAATTGAGACTCTGCACGCAGAATTCTGTAAAAATATCCTCCGTGTACAACGTAGAACACCAAATAATGCATGCAGAGCAGAATTAGGCCGATACCCACTAATTATCAAAATCCATAAAAGAGCCGTTAAATTCTATAACCACCTAAAAGGAAGCGATTCCCAAACCTTCCATAACAAAGCCATCACCTACAGAGAGATGAACCTGGAGAAGAGTCCCCTAAGCAAGCTGGTCCTGGGGCTCTGTTCACAAACACAAACACACCCTACAGAGCCCCAGGACAGCAGCACAATTAGACCCAACCAAATCATGAGAAAACAAAAAGATAATTACTTGACACATTGGAAAGAATGAACAAAAAAACAGAGCAAACTAGAATACTATTTGGCCCTACACAGAGGACACAGTGGCAGAATACCTGACCACTGTGACTGACCCAAAATTAAGGAAAGCTTTGACTATGTACAGACTCAGTGAGCATAGCCTTGCTATTGAGAAAGGCCGCCGTAGGCAGACCTGGCTCTCAAGAGAAGACAGGCTATGTGCTCACTGCCCACAAAATGAGGTGGAAACTGAGCTGCACTTCCTAACCTCCTGCCCAATGTATGACCATATTGGAGATACATATTTCCCTCAGATTACACAGATCCACAAAGAATTCGAAAACAAATCCAATTTTGATAAACTGCCACTGGGTGAAATTCCACAGTGTGCCATCACAGCAGCAAGATTTGTGACCTGTTGCCACGAGAAAAGGGCAACCAGTGAAGAACAAACACCATTGTAAATACAACCCATATTTATGCTTATTTATTTATTTGATCTTGTGTCCTTTAACCATTTGTACATTGTTAAAACACTGTATATATATAATATGACATTTGTAATGTCTTTATTGTTTTGAAACTTCTGTATGTGTGATGTTTACTGTTAATTTTTATTGTTTATTTCACTTTATATATTCACTTTATATATTATCTACCTCACTTGCTTTGGCAATGTTAACAAATGTTTCCCATGCCAATAAAGCCCTTGAATTGAATTGAATTGAGAGGGAGAGAAATATGTAGAGGTAGAGAGAGAGAAATATGTAGAGGTAGAGAGAGGTAGAGAAATATGTAGAGGTAGAGAGAGAGAGAGAGAGGGGGAGAGAGAGAGAAATATGTAGAGGTAGAGAAATATGTAGAGGTAGAGAGAGAGAGAGAGAGAGAGAAATATGTAGAGGTAGAGAGGGAGAGAGAGAGAAATATATAGAGGTAGAGAGAGAGAAATATGTAGAGGAGAGAGAGAGAGAGAGAGAAATATGTAGAGGAGAGAGAGAGAGAGAGAGAGAGAGAGAGAGAGAGAGAGAGAGAGAGAGAGGGGGAGACAGACGGACAGAGGGAAAGATGAGGAAGAGAGACAGACAGAGGGAGAGACATGAGGAAGAGAGACAGACAGCGGGAAAGATGAGGAAGAGAGACAGACAGCGGGAAAGATGAGGAAGAGAGACAGACAGCGGGAAAGATGAGGAAGAGAGACAGACGGGAAAGATGAGGAAGAGAGACAGACACGGGAAAGAGACAGACAGAGGGAAAGATGAGGAAGAGAGACAGACAGCGGGAAAGATGAGGAAGAGAGACAGACAGACAGAGGGAAAGATGAGGAAGAGAGACAGACAGCGGGAAAGATGAGGAAGAGAGACAAACAGAGGGAAAGATGAGGAAGAGAGACAGACAGACAAACAGGGAAAGATGAGGAAGAGGAAGAGAGACAAACACAGAGGGAGAGACATGAGGAAAGATGAGGAAGAGAGACAGACAGACAGGGAAAGATGAGGAAGAGAGACAGACAGCGGGAAAGATGAGGAAGAGAGACAGACAGGGAAAGATGAGGAAGAGAGACAACAGCAGGGAAAGATGAGGAGAGAGAGACAAACAGAGGGAAAGATGAGGAAGAGAGACAAACAGAGGGAAAGATGAGGAAGAGAGACAAACAGAGGGAAAGATGAGGAAGAGAGACAGACAGAGGAAGGGAAAGATGAGGAAGAGAGACAGACAGCGGGAAAGATGAGGAAGAGAGATGAGGAAGAGAGACAGACAGCGGGAAAGATGAGGAAGAGAGACAGACAGAGGGAAAGATGAGGAAGAGAGACAGACAAACAGAGGGAAAGATGAGGAAGAGAGACAGACAGAGGGAAAGATGAGGAAGAGAGACAAACAGAGGGAAAGATGAGGAAGAGAGACAAACAGAGGGAAAGATGAGGAAGAGAGACAAACAGAGGGAAAGATGAGGAAGAGAGACAAACAGAGGGAAAGATGAGGAAGAGAGACAAACAGAGGGAAAGATGAGGAAGAGAGACAAACAGAGGGAGAGACATGAGGAGGAGAGACAGACAGAGGGAGAGACATGAGGAAGAGAGACAGACAGAGAGAGAGATGAGGAAGAGAGACAGACAGCGGGAAAGATGAGGAAGAGAGACAGACAGCGGGAAAGATGAGGAAGAGAGACAGACAGCGGGAAAGATGAGGAAGAGAGACAGACAGAGGGAAAGATGAGGAAGAGAGACAAACAGAGGGAAAGATGAGGAAGAGAGACAGACAGAGGGAAAGATGAGGAAGAGAGACAGACAGAGGGAGAGACATGAGGAAGAGAGACAAACAGAGGGAAAGATGAGGAAGAGAGACAAACAGAGGGAAAGATGAGGAAGAGAGACAAACAGAGGGAGAGACATGAGGAAGAGAGACAGACAGAGGGAGAGACATGAGGAAGAGAGACAGACAGAGGGAGAGACATGAGGAAGAGAGACAGACAGAGAGAGAGATGAGGAAGAGAGAGACAGCGGGAAAGATGAGGAAGAGAGACAGACAGCGGGAAAGATGAGGAAGAGAGACAGACAGCGGGAAAGATGAGGAAGAGAGACAGACAGAGAGAGAGAGAAATATGTAGAGGTAGAGAGAGAGAGAGAGAAATATGTAGAGTAGAGAGAGAGAGAGAGAGAGAAATATAGAGAGAGAGAGAGAGAGAGAGAGAGAAATATGTAGAGGTAGAGAGGAGAGAGAGAGAAATATATAGAGGTAGAGAGAGAGAAATATGTAGAGGTAGAGAGAGAGAAATATGTAGAGGTAGAGAGAGAGAGAGAGAGAGAGAGAGAAATATGTAGAGGTAGAGAGAGAGAGAGAGAAATATGTAGAGGTAGAGAAAGAGAAATATGTAGAGGTAGAGAGAGAGAGAGAGAGAAATATGTAGAGGTAGAGAGAGAGAGAGAGAGAGAGAGAGAGAGAGAGAGAGAGAGAGAGGGGGAGACAGAGACAGAGGGGGAGAGAGACAGACAGAGGGAAAGATGAGGAAGAGAGACAGACAGCGGGAAAGATGAGGAAGAGAGACAGACAGCGGGAAAGATGAGGAAGAGAGACAGACAGCGGGAAAGATGAGGAAGAGAGACAGACAGCGGGAAAGATGAGGAAGAGAGACAGACAGAGAGAGAGAGAAATATGTAGAGGTAGAGAGAGAGAGAGAGAGAAATATGTAGAGGTAGAGAGAGAGAGAGAGAGAAATATGTAGAGGTAGAGAGGGAGAGAGAGAGAAATATATAGAGGTAGAGAGAGAGAAATATGTAGAGGTAGAGAGAGAGAAATATGTAGAGGTAGAGAGAGAGAAATATGTAGAGAAATATGTAGAGGAGAGAGAGAGAGAGAGAGAGAGAGAGAAATATGTAGAGGTAGAGAGAGAGAAATATGTAGAGGTAGAGAGAGAGAGAGAGAGAGAGAAATATGTAGAGGTAGAGAGAGAGAGAGAGAGAGAGAGAGAGAGAGAGAGAGAGAGAGGGGGAGACAGACGGACAGAGGGAAAGATGAGGAAGAGAGACGGACAGAGGGAAAGATGAGGAAGAGAGACAGACAGAGGGAGAGACATGAGGAAGAGAGACAAACAGAGGGAAAGATGAGGAAGAGAGACAGACAGAGGGAAAGATGAGGAAGAGAGACAGACAGAGGGAAAGATGAGGAAGAGAGACAGACAGAGGGAAAGATGAGGAAGAGAGACAGACAGCGGGAAAGATGAGGAAGAGAGACAGACAGCGGGAAAGATGAGGAAGAGAGACAGACAGCGGGAAAGATGAGGAAGAGAGACAGACAGAGGGAAAGATGAGGAAGAGAGACAGACAGAGGGAAAGATGAGGAAGAGAGACAGACAGAGGGAAAGATGAGGAAGAGAGACAGACAGAGGGAAACAGAGGAAGGAGACAGACATGAGGAAGAGAGACAAACAGAGGGAAAGATGAGGAAGAGAGACAGACAGAGGGAAAGATGAGGAAGAGAGACAGACAGAGGGAAAGATGAGGAAGAGAGACAGACAGAGGGAAAGATGAGGAAGAGAGACAGACAGAGGGAAAGATGAGGAAGAGAGACAGACAGAGGGAAAGATGAGGAAGAGAGACAGACAGAGGGAAAGATGAGGAAGAGAGACAAACAGAGGGAAAGATGAGGAAGAGAGACAGACAGAGGGAAGACATGAGGAAGAGAGACAAACAGAGGGAAAGATGAGGAAGAGAGACAAACAGAGGGAAAGATGAGGAAGAGAGACAGACAGAGGGAGAGACATGAGGAAGAGAGACAGACAGAGGGAGAGATATGAGGAAGAGAGACAGACAGCGGGAGGGAGGGAGAGATGAGAGAGAGAGATGAGAGAGAGAGAGAGAGAGAGAGAGAGAGAGAGAGAGAGATGGTCCGCTCACCAACCAAGATTTCACAAAATGGGACAACACTAAATTGAGTCTCTGCATGCAGAATTCTGCAAAAGCATCCTCTGTGTACAACATAGAACACCAAATAATGCAGAGCAGAATTAGGCCGATACCTGCTAATTATCAAAATCCAGAAAAGAGCCGTTAAATTCTACAACCACCTAAAAGGAAGCGATTCCCAAAACTTCCATAATAAAGCCATCACCTACAGAGAGATAAAGCTAGAGGAGATTCCCCTATGCAAGCTGGTCCTGGGGCTCTGTTCACAAACACAAACATACCCCACAGAGCCCCAGGACAGCAACACAAATAGACCCAACCAAATCATGAGAAAACAAAAAGATAATTACTTGACACATTGGAAAGAAATTACCAAAAAACAGAGCAAACTGGAATGCTATTTGGCCCTAAACAGAGAGTACACAGTGGCAGAATACCTGAGCACTGTGACTGACCCAATATTAAGAAAATATACAACCCATATGTATGCTTATTTATTTTCCCTTGTGTACTTTAACCATTTGTACATAATATGACATTTGAAATGTCTTTATTCTTTTGGAACTTTTGTGTTATTGTTTATTATTTATTGTTTATTTCACTTTTGTTTAATATCTATTTCACTTGCTTTGGCAATGTAAACATATGTTTCCCATTCAAATAAAGCCCTTATATCGAAATTGAATTGAGAGAGAGAGAGAGAGAGAGAGAGAGAGAGAGAGACAGAGACAGAGAGAGAGAGACAGAGACAGAGACAGAGACAGAGAGAGAGAGAGAGAGAGAGAGAGAGAGAGAGAGAGAGAGAGAGAGAGAGAGAGAGAGATACAGTAGCTTACGAAAGTATTCACCCTTCTTGGCATTTTTTCTATCTTGTTGCCTTCCAACCTGGAATTAAAATGGATTTGTGGGGGGTTTGTATCATTTGATTTACACAACATGCCACTATGAAGAGGGAAAATATGTTTTATTGTGAAACAAACAAGAAATAAGCTCCTTCAAGAACCCATCCAGCTCCTTCAAGTTGGATGGGTTCTGCTGGTGTACAGCAATCTTTAAGTCATACCACAGATTCTCAATTGGATTGAGGTCTGGGCTTTGACTAGGCCATTCCAAGACATTTAAATATTTCTCCTTAAACCACTCGAGTGTTGCTTTAGCAGTATGCTTAGGGTCATTGTCCTGCTGGAAGGTGAACCTCCGTCCCAGTCTCAAATCTCCGGACGACTGACCAATTCTGACCATTTTCCCATTCTCTGCCGATGAAAAACATCCCCACAGCGTGATGCTGCCACCACTATGCTTCACTGTGGGGATGGTGTTCTTGGGGGTGATGAGAAGTATTGTGTTTGACGCCAGACATAGCATTTTCCTTGATGGTCAAAAAGTTAACTTTTACTCTCATCTGACCAAAGTACCTTCTTCCATATGTTTGGGAAGTCTCCCACATGCCTTTTGGCGAACACCAAACATGTTTGCTTATTTTTTCTGGACACTCTACTGTAAAGCCCAGCTCTGTGGAGTGTACGGCTTAAAGTTGTACTATGGACTGATACTCCAATCTCCGCTGTGGAGCTTTGCAGCTCCTTCAGGATTATCTTTGGTCTCTTTGGTGGCTCTCTGATTAATGCCCTCTTTGCCTGGTCCATGAGTTTTGATGGTTGGCCCTCAGGTTTGTGGTGGTGCCATATTCTTTCCATGTTTTAATAATGGATTTAATGCAGCTCCGTGGGATGTTCAAAGTTTCAGATATTTTTTAATAATGGATTTAATGGTGCTCCGTGGGATGTTCAAAGTTTCTGATATTTTTTAATAATGGATTTAATGGTGCTCCGTGTAATGTTCAAAGTTTCTGATATTTTTTAATAATGGATTTAATGGTGCTCCGTGTAATGTTCAAAGTTTCAGATATTTTTTTATAACCCAACCCGGATCTGTACTTCTCCACAACTTTGTACCTGACCTGTTTGGAGAGCTCCTTGGTCTTCATGGTGCCGCTTGCTTGGTGGTGCCCCTTGCTTAGTGATGTTGCAGACACTGGGACCTTTCAGAACAGGTGTTTATATATACTGAGATCATGTGACAGATCATGTGACACTTAGACTGACTGCACACAGGTGGAATTTATTGAACTAATTATGTGACTTCTGAAGGTAATTGGTTGCACCAGATCTTATTTAGAGGATTCATAGCAAAGGGGGTGAATACATATGCATATAGGGTTAGGGTTAGGGTTAGGGTTAGGGTTATGTCTGAAGGTAATTGGTTGCACCAGATCTTATTTAGAGGATTCATAGCAAAGGGGGTGAATACATATGCACACACCACTTTTCAGTTTTTTATTTTTGTGAATTTTTTTAAACAAGTTATTTATTTAAATTTCACATCACCAATTTGGACTATTTTGTGTATGTCCGGTACATGAAATCCTAATAAAAATCAACTTAAAGGTCAGGGTTAGAGGTCAGGTTGTAAGGGTTAGGGTTAGAGTTAGAGGTCAGGTTGTAAGGGTTAGGGTTAGAGGTCAGGGTGTAAGGGTTAGGGTTAGAGGTCAGGTTGTAAGGGTTAGGGTTAGAGGTCAGGTTGTAAGGGGGGGTTAGGGTTAGAGGTCAGGTTGTAAGGGTTAGGGTTAGGGGGGTCAGGTTGTAAGGGTTAGGGTTAGAGGTCAGGTTGTAAGGGGGTTAGGGTTAGAGGTCAGGTTGTAAGGGTTAGGGTTAGAGGGTTGTAAGGTTAGGGTTAGGGTTAATTCAGGTTGTAAGGGTTAGGGTTAGGGTCAGGAAAAAGGGTTAGGGTTAGAGGTCAGGTTGTAAGGGTTAGGGTTAGGGTTAGAGGTCAGGTTGTAATGCAACTAAATAGAAAAAGGGTTAGGGTTAGGGTTAGGGTTGTGAATTCTTTTACAAGGCTCTGTATATAGAGAGATGGATATAGTAAACATATTTAACTGTGTGTGTGTGTAGAGATGGATATAGTAAACCTAAATCTTTCACTGTGTGTGTGTAGAGATGGATATAGTAAACCTACATATTTCACTGTGTGTGTGTGTGTGTGTGTGTAGAGATGGGTATAGTAAACCTACATCTTTCACTGTGTGTGTGTAGAGATGGGTATAGTAAACATCTTTCACTGTGTGTGTAGAGATGGGTATAGTAAACCTACATCTTTGTGTGTGTGTGTGTAGAGATGGGTATAGTAAACCTACATCTTTCACTGTGTGTGTGTGTGTGTGTGTGTGTGTGTGTGTGTGTGTGTAGAGATGGGTATAGTAAACATCTTTCACTGTGTGTGTGTAGAGATGCGTATAGTAAACATCCTTCACTGTGTGTGTGTATGTAGAGATGGAGAATGGAGGTGAGGACACGGAGTCTCTGTGGGAGTCAGTGGAGAGTAACCGCTACATCTTAAGTCGCTACATCTCGCCTGGTAAACTGACTCCCTACCTGCGCCAATGTAAGGTTCTAGATGAACAGGACGAAGATGAGGTCTTAAACTCACTACTACTGGTCTCTAAGGTCAACCGCACAGGTAGGTTATCTCTCTACTGCTGGTCTCTAAGGTCAACCGCACAGCTAGGTTATCTCTCTACTGCTGGTCTCTAAGGTCAACCACACAGCTAGGTTAACTCTCTACTGCTGGTCTCTAAGGTCAACTGCACAGCTAGGTTAACTCTCTACTGCTGGTCTCTAAGATCAACTGCACAGCCAAGTTAACTCTCTACTACTGGTCTCTACAGTCGTGGACAAAAGTTTTGAGAAAGACACAAATATTATTTTTCACAAAGTCTGCTGCCTCAGTTTGTATGGTGACAATTTGCATAGACTCCAGAATGTTATGAAGACTGATCAGATGAATTGCAATTAATTCCAAAGTCCCTCTTTGCCATGCAAATGAACTGAATCCCCCAAAAACATTTCCACTGCATTTCAGCCCTGCCACAAAAGGACCAGCAAACATCATGTCAGTGATTCTCTCGTTAACACAGGTGTACGTGTTGACGAGGACAAGGCTGAGATCACTCTGTCATGCCGATTGAGTTCGAATAACAGACTGGAAGCTTTAAAAGAATGGTGGTGCTTGGAATCATTGTTCTTCCTCTGTAAACCATTGTTACTTGCAAGGAAACACGTACCGTCCTCATTGCTTTGCACAAAAAGGGCTTCACAGGCAAGGATATTGCTGCCAGTAAGATTGCACCTAAATCAACCATTTATCGGATCATCAAGAACTTCAAGGAGAGCGGTTCAATTGTTGTGAAGAAGGTTTCAGGGTGCCCAAGAAAGTCCAGCAAGCGCCAGGACCGTCTCCTAAAGATGATTCAGCTGCGGGATCGGGCACCACCAGAACAGAGCCTGCTCAGGAATGGCAGCAGGCAGGTGTGAGTGCATCTGCACGCACAGTGAGGGGAAGACTCTTGGAGGATGGCATGGTGTCAAGAAGGGCAGCAAAGAAGCCACTTCTCTCCAGGAAAAACATCAAGGACAGACTGATATTCTGCAAAAGTTACAGGGATTGGACTGCTGAGGACTGGGGTAAAGTCATTTTCTCTAATGAATTCCCTTTCCGATTGTTTGGAGCATCCGGAAAAAAGCTTGCCCGGAGAAGACAAGGTGAGAGCTACCATCAGTCCTGTGTCATGCCAACAGTAATGGGTGGGGTTGCTTCTCAGCCAAGAAAGTGGGCTCACTCACAATTTTGCCTACGAACACAGCCATGAATAAAGAATGGTACCAACACATCCTCCGAGAGCAACTTCTCCCAACCATCCAGGAACAGTTTGGTGATGAACAATGCCTTTTCCGGCATGATGGAGCAGCTTGCCATAAGGCAAAAGTGATAACTAAGTGGCTCGGGGAACAAAACATCCATATTTTGGGTCCATGGCCAGGAAACTCTCCAGACCTTAATCCCATTGAGAACTTGTGGTCAATCCTCAAGAGGCGGGTGGACAAACAAAACCCCACAAATTCTGACAAACTCCAAGCATTGATTATGCAAGAATGGGCTGCCATCAGTCAGGATGTGGCCCAGAAGTTAATTGATAACGTGCCAGGGCGGATTGCAGAGGTCTTGAAAAAAAGGGTCAACACTGCAAATATTGCATCAGCTTCATGTAATTGTCAATAAAAGCCTTTGACACTTATGAAATGCTTGTAATTATACTTCAACAAGCATTTCAACAAGCATTTCTCAACGCCTGGCTACTCCAACCTCGGCCAACAGCTCCTCCCCCCCGGCAGCTCCTCGCCCAAGCCTCTCCAGGTTCTCCTTTACCCAAATCCAGATAGCAGATGTTCTGAAAGAGCTGCAAAACCTGGACCCGTACAAATCAGCTGGGCTTGACAATCTGGACCCTCTATTTCTGAAACTATCCGCCGCCATTGTCGCAACCCCTATTACCAGCCTGTTCAACCTCTCTTTCATATCGTCTGAGATCCCCAAGGATTGAAAGCTGCCGCAGTCATCCCCCTCTTCAAAGGGGGAGACACCCTGGACCCAAACTGTTACAGACCTATATCCATCCTGCCCTGCCTATCTAAGGTCTTCGAAAGCCAAGTCAACAAACAGGTCACTGACCATCTCGAATCCCACCGTACCTTCTCCGCTGTGCAATCTGGTTTCCGAGCCGGTCACGGGTGCACCTCAGCCACGCTCAAGGTACTAAACGATATCATAACCGCCATCGATAAAAGACAGTACTGTGCAGCCGTCTTCATCGACCTTGCCAAGGCTTTCGACTCTGTCAATCACCATATTCTTATCGGCAGACTCAGTAGCCTCGGTTTTTCTGATGACTGCCGTGTCTGGTTCACCAACTACTTTGCAGACAGAGTTCAGTGTGTCAAATCGTGGGGCATGCTGTCCGGTCCTCTGGCAGTCTCTATGGG
>NW_024609544.1:72500-82500 GCF_018296145.1 Oncorhynchus tshawytscha
CTATAACCATTCTGTTACTATAACCATTCTGTTACTATAACCATTACTGTTACTATAACCATCCTGTTACTATAACCATTCTGTTACTATAACCATCATCTGTTACTATTACCATCGTCTGTTACTATAACCATCATCTACAATCATTCATTCTGTTACTATAAGCATTCTGTTACTATAACAATCATCTGTTACTATAACCATTCTGTTACTATAACCATTCTGTTACTATAACCATTCTGTTACTATAACCATTCTGTTACTATAACCATCATCTGTTACTATAACCACCATCTGTTACTATAACCATCATCTGTTACTATAACAATCATCTGTTACTATAACCATCTGTTACTATAACAATCATCTGTTACTATAACCATTCTGTTACTATAACCATCATCTGTTACTATAACCATTCTGTTACTATTATTCTGTTACTATAACCATTCTGTTACTATAACCATCATCTGTTACTATAACCATTCTGTTACTATACTATTCTGTTACTATAACCATTCTGTTACTATAACCATCATCTGTTACTACTATAACCATTCTGTTACTATAACAATTCTGTTACTATAACCATTCTGTTACTATAACCATCATCTGTTACTATAACATCATCTGTTACTTCAGTTACTATAACCATCATTCGGTTATCTACTATAATCTGTTACTATAACCATTCTGTTACTATAACCATCATCTGTTACTATAACCATCATCTGTTACTATAACCATTCTGTTACAATAACCATTCTGTTACTATAACCATCATCTGTTACTATAACCATTCTGTTACTATCTGTTACTATAACCATCATCTGTTACTATAACCATTCTGTTACTATAACCATTCTGTTACTATAACCATCATCTGTTACTATAACCATCATCTTTTACTATAACCATCATCTGTTACTATAACCATCATCTGTTACTATAACCATCATCTGTTACTATAACCATCATCTGTTACTATAACCATTCTGTTACTATAACCACCATCTGTTACTATAACCATCATCTGTTACTATAACAACCATCTGTTACTATAACCATCATCTGTTACTATAACCATTCTGTTACTATAACCATCATCTGTTACTATAACCATTCTGTTACTATAACCATTCTGTTACTATAACCATTCTGTTACTATCTGTTACTATAACCATCATCTGTTACTATAACCATCATCTGTTACTATAACCATCATCTGTTACTATAACCATTCTGTTACTTAACAATTATGTTACAATAACCATTCTGTTACTATAACCATCATCTGTTACTATAACCATTCTGTTACTATAACCATTCTGTTACTATAACCATTCTGTTACTATAACCATTCTGTTACTATAACCATCATCTGTTACTATAACCATTCTGTTACTCTAACCATTCTGTTACAATAACATTCTGTTACTTTATCTGTTACCATTCTGTTACTATAACCATCATCTGTTACTATAACCATTCTGTTACTATAACCATTCTGTTACTATAACCATTATTGTTACTATAACCATCATCTGTTACTATATCATCTGTTACTATAACCATCTGTTACTATAACCATTCTGTTACTATAATCATCATCTGTTACTATAACCATCCTGTTACTATAACCATTCTGTTACTATAATCATCATCTGTTACTATAACCATTCTGTTATATCTGTTACTATAATCATCATCTGTTACTATAACCATTCTGTTACTATAACCATTCTGTTACTATAACCATTCTGTTACTATAACATCATCAATCATCTGTTACTATAACCACCATCTGTTACTATAACCATTCTGTTACTATAACCATTCTGTTACTATAACAACCATCTGTTACTATAATCTGTTACTATAACCGTTCTGTTACTATAACCATTCTGTTACTATAACCATTCTGTTACTATAAACCATTCTGTTACTATAACCATTCTGTTACTATAACCATCATCTGTTACTAACCATCATCTGTTACTATAACCACCATCTGTTACTATAACCACCATCTGTTACTATAACCATCTGTTACTATAACCATTCTGTTACTATAACCATTCTGTTACTATAACCATTACGTTACTACAACCATCCTGTTACTATAACCATTCTGTTACTATAACCATCATCTGTTACTATTACCATCGTCTGTTACTATTAACCATCATCTACTATAACCATTCTGTTACTATAAGCATTCTGTTACTATAACAATCATCTGTTACTATAACCATTCTGTTACTATAACCATTCTGTTACTATAACCATTCTGTTACTATAACCATTCTGTTACTATAACCATCATCTGTTCCTATAACCACCATCTGTTACTATAACCACCATCTGTTACTATAACAATCATCTGTTACTATAACAATCATC
This sequence comes from Oncorhynchus tshawytscha, assembly GCF_018296145.1. Classification (NCBI taxonomy): domain Eukaryota; kingdom Metazoa; phylum Chordata; class Actinopteri; order Salmoniformes; family Salmonidae; genus Oncorhynchus; species Oncorhynchus tshawytscha. The sequence continues at coordinate 74,904 of NW_024609544.1, forward strand.
TGTTACTATAACAATCATTCTGTTACAATAACCATTCTGTTACTATAACCATCATCTGTTCCTATAACCACCATCTGTTACTATAACCACCATATGTTACTATAACAATCATCTGTTACTATAACAATCATCTGTTACTATAACAATCATCTGTTACTATAACCATTCTGTTACTATAACCATCATCTGTTACTCTAACCATTCTGTTACTCTAACAATTCTGTTACAATAACCATTCTGTTACTATAACCATCATCTGTTACTATAACCATTCAGTTACTATAACCATTCTGTTACTATAACCATTCTGTTACTATAACCATTCTGTTACTATAACCATCATCTGTTACTATAACCATTCTGTTACTCTAACAATTCTGTTACAATAACCATTCTTTTACTATAACCATCATCTGTTACTATAACCATTCTGTTACTATAACCATTATGTTACTCTAACCATTATGTTACTATAACCATTATTTTACTATAACCATCACCTGTTACTATAACCACCATCTGTTACTATAACCATTCTGTTACTATAATCATCATCTGTTACTATAACCATCCTGTTACTATAACCATTCTGTTACTATAATCATCATCTGTTACTATAACCATCCTGTTACTATAACCATTCTGTTACTATAATCATCATCTGTTACTATAACCATTCTGTTACTATAACCATTCTGTTACTATAACCATTCTGTTACTATAACAATCATCTGTTACTATAACCACCATCTGTTACTCTAACCATTCTGTTACTATAACCATTCTGTTACTATAACAACCATCTGTTACTATAACCGTTCTGTTACTATAACCATTATGTTACTATAACCATTCTGTTACTATAACATTCTGTTACTCTAACCATTATGTTACTATAACCATCATCTGTTACTATAACCATCATCTGTTACTATAACCACCATCTGTTACTATAACCACCATCTGTTACTATAACAACCATCTGTTACTATAACCATTCTGTTACTATAACCATTCTGTTACTATAACCATTACGTTACTACAACCATCCTGTTACTATAACCATTCTGTTACTATAACCATCATCTGTTACTATTACCATCGTCTGTTACTATTAACCATCATCTACTATAACCATTCTGTTACTATAAGCATTCTGTTACTATAACAATCATCTGTTACTATAACCATTCTGTTACTATAACCATTCTGTTACTATAACCATTCTGTTACTATAACCATTCTGTTACTATAACCATCATCTGTTACTATAACCACCATCTGTTACTATAACCACCATATCTGTTACTATAACAATCTGTTACTATATCTGTTACTATAACAATCATCTGTTACTATAACAAACATCTGTGTACTATAACAATCATCTGTTACTATAACCATCATCTGTTACTATAACAAATCATCTGTTACTATAACAATCATCTGTTACTATAACCACTCTGTTACTATAACCATCATCTGTTACTCTAACCATTCTGTTACTCTAACAATTCTGTTACAATAACCATTCTGTTACTATAACCATCATCTGTTACTATAACCACCATCTGTTACTATAACCACCATCTGTTACTATAACAACCATCTGTTACTATAACCATTCTGTTACTATAACCATTCTGTTACTATAACCATTACGTTACTACAACCATCCTGTTACTATAACCATTATGTTACTATAACCATTCTGTTACTATAACATTCTGTTACTCTAACCATTATGTTACTATAACCATCATCTGTTACTATAACCACCATCTGTTACTATAAACTGTTACTATAACCATCTGTTACTATAACAACCATCTGTTACTATAACCATTCTGTTACTATAACCATTCTGTTACTATAACCATTACGTTACTACAACCATCCTGTTACTATAACAATCTGTTACTATAACCATTCTGTTACTATAACCATTCTGTTACTATAACCATCATCTGTTACTATAACCATCTGTTACTATAACCATCATCTGTTACTATTACCATCGTCTGTTACTATTAACCATCATCTACTATAACCATTCTGTTACTATAAGCATTCTGTTACTATAACAATCATCTGTTACTATAACCATTCTGTTACTATAACCATTCTGTTACTATAACCATTCTGTTACTATAACCATTCTGTTACTATAACCATCATCTGTTCCTATAACCACCATCTGTTACTATAACCACCATATGTTACTATAACAATCATCTGTTACTATAACAATCATCTGTTACTATAACCATTCTGTTACTCTAACAATTATGTTACAATAACCATTCTGTTACTATAACCATCATCTGTTCCTATAACCACCATCTGTTACTATAACCACCATATGTTACTATAACAATCATCTGTTACTATAACAATCATCTGTTACTATAACAAACATCTGTTACTATAACAATCATCTGTTACTATAACCATTCTGTTACTATAACCATTCTGTTACTATAACCATTCTGTTACTATAACCATCATCTGTTACTCTAACCATTCTGTTACTCTAACAATTCTGTTACAATAACCATTCTGTTACTATAACCATCATCTGTTACTATAACCATTCAGTTACTATAACCATTCTGTTACTATAACCATTCTGTTACTCTAACAATTCTGTTACAATAACCATTCTGTTACTATAACCATCATCTGTTACTATAACAATTCAGTTACTATAACCATTCGGTTACTCTAACCATTCTGTTACTATAACCATTCTGTTACTATAACCATCATCTGTTACTATAACCATTCTGTTACTCTAACAATTCTGTTACAATAACCATTCTTTTACTATAACCATCATCTGTTACTATAACCATTCAGTTACTATAACCATTATGTTACTCTAACCATTCTGTTACTATAACCATTATTTTACTATAACCATCATCTGTTACTATAACCACCATCTGTTACTATAACCATTCTGTTACTATAACCATTCTGTTACTATAACCATTCTGTTACTATAACCATTCTGTTACTATAACCATTCTGTTACTATAACCGTTCTGTTACTATAACCATTCTGTTACTATAACCATCATCTGTGTAAACAGGAAAACAGACCATGTGGAGTTGTGGAGAGTTTTGACGGTTGTCTCACTGCATGTGTGTGTGTTGTTTGTAGTGGAGGAGGGTCATGAAGGGTTAACCCAGTTCCTGATGAATGAAGTCATCAAGCTACAGCAGCAGGCCAAAGCTAAAGATGTCCAGAGAGTTGACCTCATTGGGAAACAGCGCACCCTGGAGGATGAACAGAAAAAACTACGCCTGACCAACCAGGAACTATCAGCCTTCCAGCAGAGTAATAACATTATTATTATTAGTGTTATTAGTATTATTAGTAGTATTATTATTAGTAGTACTAGTAGTAGTAGTAGTAGTATTAGTAGTAGTAGTAGTAGTATTAGTAGTAGTAAGAGTGGGAGTAGTAGTAGTATTGTTATTATTTATTTTTTTAGTAGTAGTAGTAGCAGTACTAGTAGTAGCAGTATTGTTGTTGTTGTTAATATTATTATTATTGTTATTATTACTACTAGTAGTAGTAGTACTTGTAGAAGTAGTATTGTTATTATTATTATTATTATTATTATTATTATTAGTAGTAGTAGTTATAATAATCATAATAATAATAATAATTAATACTAGTAGTAGTAGTACTACTAGTAGTAGTATTGTTGTTGTTATTATTATTATTATTATTAGTAGTAGTAGTAGTTATAATAATAATAATAATAATAATTAATACTAGTAGTAGTAGTACTACTAGTAGTAGTATTGTTGTTATTATTGTTATTATTATTATTTTGATTAGTAGTAGTAGTAGTAGTAGTAGTAGTAGTAGTAGTAGTATTGCTGCTATTATTATTATTATTAGTAGTAGTAGTAGTAGTAGCAGTAGTAGTACTAGTAGTAGTAGTATTGTTGCTATTATTATAATAATAATTATTAGTAGGAGTAGTAGTAGTAGTAGTATTGTTGTTATTATGATTATGAGTATTATTATTATTTGTAGCAGTAGTAGTACTAGTACTAGTAGTAGTAGTATTGTTGTTATTCCTATTATTATTAGTAGTAGTATTGTTGTTGTTGTTATTATTATTATTATTAGTAGTAGTAGTAGTAGTTGTAGTACTAGGACTAGGACTAGTAGTAGTAATATGGTAGCTATTATTATTATTAGTAGTAGTTGTAGTATTGTTGTTATTATTATTATTAGTCGTAGTAGTAGTAGTAGTAGTACTAGTACTAGTAGTATTGTTGCTAGTATTATTATTATTAGTAGTAGTAGTAGTATTGTTGTTATTATTGTTATTATTAGTAGTATTATTATTAGCACTAGTAGTATTGTAATTATTATTATTATTATTATTATTTGTAATAGCAGTGTTAACCTTCGCAAGGCTGCTGGACCAGATGGCATCCCTAGCTGCGTCCTCAGAGCATGCACAGACTAGCTGGCTGGTGTGTTTAAGGACATATTCAATCAATCCCCATCCCAGTCTGCTGTCCTCACATGTTTCAAAGATGGCCACCATTGTTCCACCAAAATACAAGTGTCATACATGATTCTTTAGCTTAGAATCTTGGTAATCGAACCGCTTTGTCAGATTTACAATAGGCTTTATGGCGAAAGCATAGCATTTGATTGTCTGAGGACAGCGCCCCGCATACATTCAGCATAGTCATATTTTCCAAAGCAGCACGGGCGTCTCAAAATCCGAAATAACAATAAAATAAATGACTTATCTTTGAAGATCGTCATCTGTTGGCAATCCAAAGGGTCCCAGGAACACAATAAATGGTTGTTTTGTTCGATAAAGTCCCTCTCTATATCCCAGTTTTGTTGGCTTGTTCTGTTCAGTAATCCACTGGCTCAATGGCGTTCAAGACATGCAGACGAATACATCCTAATAGTACCGGTAAAGTTCGTCAAAACAAGTCAAACAATGTTTCTAATTAATCCGTAGGTTCTCAAATATCTATATAATCGATAATATTTCAACCGGACAATAGCGTATTCAATAGAAAGGAAAAAAACCTTACAGCGTGCACACAGTCATCGTGACAGTGAAAGTGGACACTTGCCAAAAAGTCTTATTCTTGTTTTTTTTCATAAAACAAGCCTGAAACCATGTCTAAAGACTGTTGACATCTAGTGGAAGCCATAGGAACTGCAATCTGGGAGTTATTCCTTTCATTGTTCCATAGCAAAGCATGTAAATGGACAAGGAGGCCAAAAAATCCCATTTCCTGAATGGATTTTCCTCTGGTTTTCACCCACCATATCAGTTCTGTTATACTCATAGAAATGATTTGAACAGTTTTAGAAATTTGAGTGTTTTCTATCAAAATCTACCAATTATATGCATATCCTAGCATCTGGGCCTGAGTAACAGGCAGTTTACTCTGGGCACGCCAGACTCTCCGAAATTCAGGATACTGCCCCCTAACCTTATGAAGTTATTAAATAATGCCACTTTAATAATGTTTACATATCTTACATTACTCATATCATATGTATATACTGTATTTTATGGCATCTATTGCACCTTGCCTATGCCGCTCAAGAGAACTGCTCCTTAAAGTACCTAACTTTGGCCTTCTGGATAGCCTGAGTGCCCTTATTTCTCATTTGCCTGAACGAGTCAGCCTGAGTATTCGTGTAAGGGTTTTCCTCCTCTTCGTCTGAGGAGGAGTAAGGATCGGACCAAAGCGCAGCGTGGTAAATGTTCATGATGTAATCTTTAATGAAACGAACTGAACACTGAAATACAAAACAATAAACGTGAAATATACAAAACCGAAACAGTACTGTGTGGACCAAACACTCACACAGAAAACAAACACCCACAAACCAAAAGTGAAACCCAGGCAACCTAAGTATGATTCTCAATCAGAGACAACTAACGACACCTGCCTCTGATTGAGAACCATACTAGGCCGAACACAAAAACCAACATAGAAAAACAAACATAGACTGCCCACCCCAACTCACGTCCTGACCATACTAAAACAAAGAATAAAATAACAGAACTATGGTCAGAACGTGACAATTCGTGTGCTCAGCAATTTGCCAAATAGAATTCTTGAGGAGGTGTAACTCTGCCAGATCACGGTCGAACCAGGGGCTGAACCTAATTTTTTGGCAAACGTCTATGACAAGTCAGGACAGGTCGTTTCACTGAACAGCCATTATGAACACAGGCTGTAAAACAGTGATCACTAAGGTCTTTACAGAAAACACAACGTCAGTCAATCTGGAAAATGTTAAGAACTTTGAAAGTTTATTCAGTCGCAAAAACCATCAAACACTGTGATGAAATTGACTCTCATGAGGACCGCCACAGAAAAGGAAGACACAGGGTTACCTCTGCTGCAAAGGCTAACTTCATTAGAGTTAACTGCACCTCAGATTGCAGCCCAAATAAATGCTTCACAGTGTTCAAGTAACAGACACATCCCACCATCAACTGTTCAGAGGAGACTGCGTGAATCAGGCCTTCATGATCGAATTACTGCATAGAAACCACTACAAAAGGGCATCAATAATAAGAAGAGACTTGCTTGGGCCAAGAAACACGAGCAGTGGAAATCTGTCCTTTGGTCTTATGACAAATTTGAGATTTTTGTTTCCAACCTCTGTGTCTTTGTGAGACGCAGAGTAGGTGAACGGATGATCTCTGCACGTGTGGTTCCCATCGTGAAGCATGGAGGAGGAGGTGTGATGGTGTGGGGGTGCTTTGCTGGTGACAATGTCATGATTTATTTAGAATTCAAGGCACACTCAACCAGCATGGCTACCACAGCATTCTCCAGCAGTATGCCACCCTATGTCAATCCCATCTGGTTTGCGCTTAGTGGGACAGGACAATGACCCAACACACCTCCAGGCTGTGCAAGGGGTATTTGACCAAGATGGAGAGTGATGGAGTGCTGCATCAGATGACCTGGCCTCGACAATCACCCGACCTCAACCCAATTGAGATGTTTTGGGATGAGTTGGATCACAGAGTGAAGGAAAAGCAGCCAACAAGTGCTAAAAATATATGGGAACTCCTTCAAGGCTGTTTGAAAAGGATTCCAGGTGAAGCTGGTTGAGAGAATGCCAAGATTGTGCAAAGCTGTCATCAAGGCAAAGGGTGGCTACTAAATATTAAATATATTTCGATTTAACACTTTATTATTTTTATTTTTTTAACCCATATATGCTATTTCATAGTTTAATGTCTTCACTAATATTCTACATTGTTGAAAATAGTTTAAAAAAAACTTGAATGAGTAGATGTGTCCAAACGTTTGACTGGTACTGTATGTTCCAGGATACAACAAGATGAAGGAAGATAGGAACAACTACAATGATGAGCTACTGAGGGTGAAGGATGAGAACTACAAACTGGCCATGCGGTATGCAACGCTCAGCGAGGAGAAGAACATGGCTGTGATGAGGAGCAGGGACCTGCAGCTGGAGGTACACACACACACACACACACACACACACACACACACACACACACACACACACACACACACACACACACACACACACACACACACA
>NW_024609544.1:90000-177500 GCF_018296145.1 Oncorhynchus tshawytscha
AAACCGTTACAGAATCACCCACCACCAACGGACCAAGCGGCGTGTCAACAGGCAGGAGCAGCAGAAAGAGGAGAGGCAACAAAGGCAGCAACAGCGGCGCAATGAGGATTGGACATGGGACGATATATTGGATGGCAAGGGTTGCTACACATGGGAGGAGATCCTGGCGGGAAGGGATCGCCTTCCATGGGAACAGGTGGAGGCACTTAGAGAGCAGAGGCAGCCGGAGAGCGGAGCCGGCGATACGAGGGAACACGGTTGGCAAGAAAGCCCGGGAGTCAGCCCCAAAATTTCTTGGGGGGCTTACAGGGAGTATGGCTATGCCAGGTAGGAGACCTGCGCAAACTCCCTGTGCTTACCGGGGGCTGGAGAGACCGGGCAGGCACCGTGTTATGCTGTGGAGCGCACGGTGTCTCCAGTGCGGGTGCACAGCCCGGTTCGGTATATTCCAGCTCCGCGTATCGGCCGGGCTAGATTGAGCGTCGAGCCAAATGCCATGAAGCCGGCTCTACGCATCTGGTCCCCAGTGCGTCTCCTTGGGCCGGCTTACATGGCACCAGCCTTGCGCTCGGTGTCTCCGGTTCGCCTGCATAGCCCAGTGCAGGCTATTCCACCTCGCCGCACTGGCAGGGCAACCGAGAGCATTCAACCAGGTAAGGTTGGGCAGGCTCGGTGCTCAAGAGCTCCAGTGCGCCTGCACGGTCCGGTCTATCCAGTACCACCTCCACACCCCAGCCCTCCGGTAGCAGCTCCCCGCACCAGGCTTCCTGTGCGTGTCCTCGATCCAGTACCACCAGTTCCAGCACCACGCACCAGGCCTTCAGTGTGCCTCGCCTGTTCAGCGCAGCCAGCGCTTTTCTCCTCTCCTGCGCTGCTGGAGTCTCCCGCCTGTTTAGCGCAGCCAGAGCCTTCCTCCTCTACAGCGCTGCCGGAGTCTCCCGCCTGTTTAGCGCAGCCAGAGCCTTCCTCCGACACAGCGCTGCAGGAGTCTCCCGCCTGTTCAGCGCAGCCAGAGCTGCCAGTCTGCATGAAGCAGCCAGAGCTGTCAGTCTGCATGGAGCAGTCAGAGCTGTCAGTCTGCATGGAGCAGCCAGAGCTGTCAGTCTGCATGAAGCAGCCAGTCTACATGGAGCAGCCAGAGCTGTCAGTCTACATGAAGCAGCCCGAGCTGCCAGTCTGCATGAAGCAGCCAGTTACATGGAGCAGCCAGAGCTGTCAGTCCGCATGGAGCAGCCAGAGCTGTCAGTCCGCATGGAGCAGCCAGAGCTGTCAGTCTGCATGGAGCAGCCAGAGCTGTCAGTCCGCATGGAGCAGCCAGAGCTGTCAGTCTACATGAAGCAGCCCGAGCTGCCAGTCTGCATGAAGCAGCCAGTCTACATAGAGCAGCCAGAGCTGCCAGTCTGCATGAAGCAGCCAGAGCTGTCAGTCTGCATGGAGCAGTCAGAGCTGTCAGTCTGCATGGAGGAGCCAGAGCTGTCAGTCTACATGAAGCAGCCCGAGCTGCCAGTCTGCATGAAGCAGTCAGTCTACATGGAGCAGCCAGAGCTGTCAGTCCGCATGGAGCAGCCAGAGCTGTCAGTCTACATGAAGCAGCCCGAGCTGCCAGTCTGCATGAAGCAGCCAGTCTACATGGAGCAGCCAGAGCTGTCAGTCTGCATGAAGCAGCCAGAGCTGTCAGTCTGCATGGAGCAGCCAGTCTGCATGGAGCAGCCAGTCTGCATGGAGCAGCCAGTCTGCACGGAGCTGTCAGTCTGCACGGAGCTGTCAGTCTGTAAGGAGCTGCCAGTCTGCAAGGAGCTGCCAGTCTGCAAGGAGCTGCCAGTCAGCACGGAGCCGCCAGAGCGGTCAGTCTGTAAGAAGCCGCCAGAGCTGTCAGCCTATATGGAGCAGCTAGTGCCGCCAGTCTGCCCAGCGCCGCCAGTGCCCCCAGTCTGCCCAGCATCGCCAGTCTGCCCAGCATCGCCATCAGTCTGCCCAGCACCGCCGGTCTGCCCAGCGTCGTCAGTCTGCCCAGCGTCGTCAGTCTGCCCAGCACCGCCAGTCTGCCCAGCACCGCCAGTCTGCCCAGCGTCGCCAGTCTGCCCGGCGCCGCCAGTCTGCCCGGCGCCGAGTCTGCCCGGCGCCGCCGGTCTGCCCAGCATCGCCAGTCTGCCAGACTCTTCCAGATCTGCCAGTCAGCCAGACTCTTCCAGATCTGCCAGTCAACCAGCCTCTTCCAGATCTGCCAGTCAACCAGACTCTTCCAGATCTGCCAGTCAACCAGACTCTTCCAGATCTGCCAGTCAACCAGACTCTTCCAGATCTGCCAGTCAACCAGACTCTTCCAGATCTGCCAGTCAACCAGACTCTTCCAGATCTGCCAGTCAGCCAGGATCTGCCAGTCAGCCAGGATCTGCTGAAACCACCAGCCAGCCAGGAGCTGGTAGATCTATCTACCTGCCTGAGCTTCCTCTCACTCCTGAGCTTCCTCTCACTCCTGAGCTTCCTCTCACTCCTGAGCTTCCTCTCACTCCTGAGCTTCCTCTCACTCCTGAGCTTCCTCTCACTCCTGAGCTTTCTCTCACTCCTGAGCTTTCTCTCACTCCTGAGCTTTCTCTCACTCCCGAGCTTCCCCTCAGTCCCGAGCTGCCTCGGTCCCGAGCTGTCCTTCAGTCCCGATCTGTTCCTCAGTCCAGTGGGGTTCTGGGTGAGGACTACTAGGCCATGGTCGGCGGCGAGGGTGGACTATCCAGGGACGAAGGGAGAGGGGACTAAGACATTAAAGGAGTGGGGTCCACGCCCCGCGCCGGAGCCGCCACCATGGACAGACGCCCACCCGGACCCTCCCTATTGTTTTGAGGTGCGTTCGGGAGTCCGCACCTTAGGGGGGTTCTGTCACGCCCTGGTCAAAGTATTTTGTGTTTATTTTTATGTATTTGGTCAGGCCAGGGTGTGGCATGGGGTTTTTGTAATTGTGGTGTGTTTGTCTTGGGGTTTTGGTGGTGGTATTGGGATTGTAGCTTAGTGGGTTGTCTAGCAAGGTCTATGGCTGTCTGGAGTGGTTCTCAATCAGAGGCAGGTGCTTATCGTTGTCTCTGATTGGGAACCATATTTAGGCAGCCATATTCTTTGAGTTTGTCGTGGGTGATTGTCCTTAGTGTCTTGATGTCCTTGTTTGATGTTAGTTGACACAAGTATAGGCTGTTTTCGGTTTTCGTTTCGTTTATTGTTTGTAGTGTTCGTGTTTAGTCGTGTTTACGTTTGTTTAAATAAACATGGATCGCAATCGACACGCTGCAGTTTGGTCCGACCCTTCATCACCACTAGAAAACCGTTACACCTGCGTCTTGTGACCGTAGCGTACGTGTAGGTATGTACGGCAGGACCAAATCAGAGAGAAGCCCATGTAATGCTTTGTAGGTTAGCAGTAAAACCTTGAAATCAGCCCTTGCTTTGACAGGAAGCCAGTGTAGAGAGGCTAGCACTGGAGTAATATGATCACATTTTTTGGTTCTAGTCAGGATTCTAGCAGCCGTATTTAGTACTAACTGAAGTTTATTTAGTGCTTTATCCGGGTAGCCGGAAAGTAGAGCATTGCAGTAGTCTAACCTAGAAGTGACAAAAGCATGGATTAATTTTTCTGCATCATTTTTGGACAGAAAGTTTCTGATTTTTGCAATGTTACGTAGATGGAAAAAAGCTGTCCTTGAAATGGTCTTGATATGTTCTTCAAAAGAGAGATCAGGGTCCAGAGTAACGCCGAGGTCCTTCACAGTTTTATTTGAGACGACTGCACAACCATTAAGATTAATTGTCAGATTCAACAGAAGATCTCTTTGTTTCTTGGGACCTATAACAAGCATCTCTGTTTTGTCCGAGTTTAAAAGTAGAAAGTTTGCAGCCATCCACTTCCTTATGTCTGAAACACATGCTTCTAGCAAGGGCAATTTTGGGGCTTCACCATGTTTCATTGAAATGTACAGCTGTGTGTCATCCGCATAGCAGTGAAAGTTAACATTATGTTTTCGAATAACATCCCCAAGAGGTAAAATATATAGTGAAAACAATAGTGGTCCCAAAACGGAACCTTGAGGAACACCGAAACAACCTAGCTAGTTTGGGTTAGGGTTACTGTGGGACTGTTACAACCTAGCTAGCTTGGGTTAGGGTTACTGTGGGACTGTTACAACCTAGCTAGCTTGGGTTAGGGTTACTGTGGGACTGTTACAACCTAGCTAGCTTGGGTTAGGGTTACTGTGGGACTGTTACAACCTAGCTAGCTTGGGTTAGGGTTACTGTGGGACTGTTACAACCTAGCTAGCTTGGGTTAGGGTTACTGTGGGACTGTTACAACCTAGCTAGCTTGGGTTAGGGTTACTGTGGGACTGTTACAACCTAGCTAGCTTGGGTTAGGGTTACTGTACTGTGGGACTGTTACAACCTAGCTAGTTTGGGTTAGGGTTAGGGTTACTGTGGGACTGTTACAACCTAGCTAGCTTGGGTTAGGGTTACTGTGGGACTGTTACAACCTAGCTAGCTTGGGTTAGGGTTACTGTGGGACTAGCCTCATGGAGTAAGTCTCCACTCTCTCTCTGTTTTTGTTCTGCTGGTGAAGGTTGTGTTTCAGGTGGGTTTTGACTGTGTGTTCTAGTGCCCCTCCCTGTTCCCACAGTCTGACCCTCTCCCTGTTCCCATAGTCTGATCCTCTCCCTGTTCCCACAGTCTGACCCCCTCCCTGTTCCCACAGTCCGATCCCCTCCCTGTTCCCACAGTCTGACCCTCTCCCTGTTCCCATAGTCTGACCCCTCCCTGTTCCCACAGTCTGATCCTCTCCCTGTTCCCACAGTCTGACCCCCTCCCTGTTCCCACAGTCTGACCCCCTCCCTGTTCCCACAGTCTGACCCTCTCCCTGTTCCCACAGTCTGACCCCCTCCCTGTTCCCATAGTCTGATCCTCTCCCTGTTCCCACAGTCTGATCCTCTCCCTGTTCCCACAGTCTGACCCCCTCCCTGTTCCCACAGTCTGACCCCCTCCCTGTTCCCATTGTCTGACAACAAGATCCTTCATGTCTCTCTTCCCTCATACTCACCCCACAACATTGACAGATGCCTCATCTCCTTCCTCAACATCAACGCTGTTAACCCCCTCCAACTCTCTGATGCCTCCCCATTTTACCCTCAGAACAGCCTCAATTCGTTGTGGCATGGACTCTACAAGGTGGGATGCCCATGATGACTCCAATGTTTAACACAGTTGGCTGGATGTCCATTGAGTGGTGGACCATTCTTGATACACACAGGAAACTGTTCAGCGTGAAAAACCCAGCAGTGTTGCAGTTCTTGACACAAACCAGTGCACCTGGCACCTACTACCATACCCCGTTCAAAGCCACTTAAATATTTTGTCTTGAATGAAGCAGCTGCCTGTAAGCTGCCGAGAGTCTGTGGAGAAGCTAGCTACTTTGTGCTACTGACAAATGGTGATGCTAACCGTTAAGCTAACATTAGCTAGCAAGCGAACTGGCACTGACAGTATGGGATAATGGAGAGTGAATTAAATGATTTCTTCATCATCTTGTTAGATAGCTAGCTTGGTACAGCACTTTGTGTTGTGTGCATTGTGCTGCACTCACCAGCCCATTGGTTTCATATGAAGTGTGTGTGTAACTTCCTGGTTCAATTAGCAAGCTAATATTAGCTAGCTAACTAATGTAATGAGCTAGTGCACATTATAAAACCTAACACAAATCCTTCTTCAAGCACCAAACTCCGTAGCTTGATGTAAAATATGTAAAGACTCTTGAAAACAACATGAAGTTGTCTGGTTTTTGGATGAAAAGAGGGGAGGAGCACCCTGGGAAAAGCACCCTCCTTTCCCTTTTTCTTGTCACTCCAGTGAGATCCCCTGAGTGGACGTTCGTGCTCTCTCTCTCGTGCCACTGCCGAACATTGCGTTTCTACAAGTATAAACCCCAGGGCAAGAGAGGGAACGGCCATGTTAACAACCCATCGGTTACCGGCCCAACGCTCTAACCACTAGGCTACCCTGCTGCCCCAGGGCAAGAGAGGGAACGGCCATGTTAACAACCCATCGGTTACCGGCCCAACGCTCTAACCACTAGGCTACCCTGCTGCCCCAGGGCAAGAGAGGGAACGGCCATGTTAACAACCTATCGGTTACCGGCCCAACGCTCTAAACCACTAGGCTACCCTGCTGCCCCAGGACAAGAGAGGGAACGGCCTCCCACCGTGATAACAACCTATCGGTTACCGGCCCAACGCTCTAACCACTAGGCTACCCTGCTGCCCCAGGGCAAGAGAGGGAACGGCCATGTTAACAACCTATCGGTTACCGGCCCAACGCTCTAACCACTAGGCTACCCTGCTGCCCCAGGACAAGAGAGGGGAACGGCCATGTTAACAACCTATCGGTTACCGGCCCAACGCTCTAACCACTAGGCTACCCTGCTGCCCCAGGGCAAGAGAGGGAACGGCCATGTTAACAACCCATCGGTTACCGGCCCAACGCTCTAACCACTAGGCTACCCTGCTGCCCCAGGGCAAGAGAGGGAACGGCCATGTTAACAACCTATCGGTTACCGGCCCAACGCTCTAACCACTAGGCTACCCTGCTGCCCCAGGGCAAGAGAGGGAACGGCCATGTTAACAACCTATCGGTTACCGGCCCAACGCTCTAACCACTAGGCTACCCTGCTGCCCCAGGACAAGAGAGGGAACGGCCATGTTAACAACCTATCGGTTACCGGCCCAACGCTCTAACCACTAGGCTACCCTGCTGCCCCAGGACAAGAGAGAGAGGGAACGGCCTCTAACCACTAGGACCCTAACAACCTATCGGTTACCGCTACCCTGCTGCCCAACGCTCTAACCACTAGGCTACCCTACCCCGCCCCAGAGCAAGAGAGGGAACGGCCATGTTAACAACCTATCGGTTACCGGCCCAACGCTCTAACCACTAGGCTACCCTGCTGCCCCAGGACAAGAGAGGGAACGGCCATGTTAACAACCTATCGGTTACCGGCCCAACGCTCTAACCACTAGGCTACCCTGCTGCCCCAGGGCAAGAGAGGGAACGGCCTCCCACCGTGATAACAACCTATCGGTTACCGGCCCAACGCTCTAACCACTAGGCTACCCTGCCACCCCAGGGCAAGAGAGGGAACGGCCTCCCACCGTGATAACAACCTATCGGTTACCGGCCCAACGCTCTAACCACTAGGCTACCCTGCTGCCCCAGGACAAGAGAGGGAACGGCCATGTTAACAACCTATCGGTTACCGGCCCAACGCTCTAACCACTAGGCTACCCTGCTGCCCCAGGGCAAGAGAGGGAATGGCCTCCCACCGTGATAACAACCTATCGGTTACCGGCCCAACACTCTAACCACTAGGCTACCCTGCTGCCCCAGGACAAGAGAGGGAACGGCCATGTTAACAACCTATCGGTTACCGGCCCAACGCTCTAACCACTAGGCTACCCTGCTGCCCCAGGGCAAGAGAGGGAACGGCCTCCCACCGTGATAACAACCTATCGGTTACCGGCCCAACCCTCTAACCACTAGGCTACCCTGCTGCCCCAGGACAAGAGAGGGAATGGCCTCCCACCGTGATAACAACCTATCGGTTACCGGCCCAACGCTCTAACCACTAGGCTACCCTGCTGCCCCAAGGCAAGAGAGGGAACGGCCTCCCACCGTGATAACAACCTATCGGTTACCGGCCCAAAGCTCTAACCACTAGGCTACCCTGCAGCCCCAGGACAAGAGAGGGAACGGCCTCCCACCGTGATAACAACCTATCGGTTACCGGCCCAACGCTCTAACCACTAGGCTACCCTGCTGCCCCAGGACAAGAGAGGGAACGGCCATGTTAACAACCTATCGGTTACCGGCCCAACCGGCCCAAGGCGACCACTCTAACCACTAGGCTACCCTGCTGCCCCAGGGCAAGAGAGGGAATGGCCTCCCACCGTGATAACAACCTATCGGTTACCGGCCCAACGCTCTAACCACTAGGCTACCCTGCTGCCCCAGGACAAGAGAGGGAACGGCCTCCCACCGTGATAACAACCTATCGGTTACCGGCCCAACGCTCTAACCACTAGGCTACCCTGCTGCCCCAGGACAAGAGAGGGAATGGCCTCCCACCGTGATAACAACCTATCGGTTACCGGCCCAACGCTCTAACCACTAGGCTACCCTGCCGCCCCAGGGCAAGAGAGGGAACGGCCTCCCACCGTGATAACAACCTATCGGCAGTCAGATTTCTTGGTGTGTCTGATTAGGATTAAATTAGTTCATCTGAATTCTTATCAACATTTGCTAATTTGGTGTCCTGTTTTGTGACACACATCTCTCTCTCTGTGTGTGTGTGTGTGTGTGTGTGTATGTGTGTAGATCAGAGAGTTGGAGGAGAGGAGTGATGAGCTGCACATAGTGATTGTTCATAAAGATGCTAAGATCGTCACTTTGGAGTCCAGACTGAGACGCCTATCGAAAGATACTGCTATGGACCAGGTAACACACACACACGTGCACGCACGCACACACACACACACACACACACACACGCACATGCACACACACGCGCACACACGCACATTTCTCTGTATCTCTCTCTCTCTTTCAGAGTTTGCCCAGAGACATCCCCCCAACTGTCATCGCTCAGGTGATGGGGGAGGAGCCTAAATCTCTTGGCCAATCAGAGGGCTCCAGTGACGAGTCGCCAGAGGAGAAGTTCTTCCTACCAGAACCCCGCCTCAAGAGACGACCCAACCTGAAAGCAGTGGTCAGCACACACACACACACACACACACACACACACACACACACACACACACACACACACACACACCCACCCACCCACCCACCCACAACATTGTGTTTGTGCTGTGTAGATTACCAGAGTGAAGTCTCCAGTCTCCACCCCCAAAACTCTGGACCCGCCAATCAACACAGAGGACATTCTCCGTGCAGGTACTAAACATATGGCAGGTCATCATTATATGCTCAACATGGGCCTGGAAGGCCCACAGGCATATTGGCATCCATATGGGAAAATATTGAGAAAGAAAGGTGTGTGTGTGTGTGTGTGTGTTCAGCTGGTGGTGGAGCGTCTCCAGATGTGATGATGTCAGAGAGTAACCTAACCCTGACCCTGAGCAGCACATGTCCCCCCTCCCCTTCCCACTCCCCTTCCCCATCCGCCCCAACACAGAGCTGCCCAGCAAGACTACCATGGTGAGTCACACACACACACACACACACACACACACACACACACACACACACACACACACACACACACACACACACACACACACACACATATATTACCTCAACTACCAACACTGCTGTTACTCTGTTTATTATCTATCCTGACTAGTCCCTTTACCCCTACCTACATTATATTACCTACAACTACCTGGTACCCCTACACACTGACTCAGTACCGGTACCCCATGTTATTACCTCAACTACCTGGTACCCCTGCACATTGACTCAGTACTGGTACTCCTTGTATAGGAGGGCTTGTTAGTAAGCGTTTCACGGTAATTTTGTCGAGAAAGGGCTTGTAAGCACGGTAAAGTCTACACCTGTTGTATTTGATGCATGTGAAAATCAAGTAGATTTGTATTTGATTTGACACACCTGCACACCCTTACCTGTGTGTTGTCATGGTAACCTGTGTTTAGCTGCGCTACCGTAACGACAGCATCATGTCCACCAACCCCGAGCCGCCAGGAAACGCCTCACTGGTCCGTCGGACGCGAGAGGGAGAGACTGACTTCCAGCCCCGCGGGTACACTTCAGCCTACACCCTACTCCCTAAACACTTCACCCTACTCCCTAAACACTTCACCCTACACCCTAAACACTTCACCCTACACCCTAGACACTTCACCCTACTCCCTACACCCTAAACACTTCACCCAAAACACTTCACCCTACACCCTAAACACTTCACCCTACACCCTAAACACTTCACCCTACACCCTAAACACTTCACCCTACACCCTAGACAACACTTCACCCTAAACACACCCAAAACACTTCACCCTACACCCTAAACACTTCACCTACACCCTAAACACTTCACCCTACCCTAAACACTTCACCCTACACCCTAAACACTTCACCCTACACCTAAACACTTCACCCTACACCCTAAACACTTCACTAAACACTTCACCCTACACCCTAAACACTTCACCCTACACCCTAAACACTTCACCCTACACCCTAAACACTTCACCCTACACCCTAGACACTTCACCCTACACCCTAAACACTTCACCCTACACCCTAAACACTTCACCCTACACCCTAAACACTTCACCCTACACCCTAAACACTTCACCCTAAACACTTCACCCTACACCCTAAACACTTCACCCTACACCCTAAACACTTCACCCTAAACACTTTGCCCTACTTCCTACACCGTAAACACTTCACCCTACACCCTAAACACTTCACCCTACTCCCTAAACACTTCACCCTACATCCTAAACACTTCACCCTACTCCCTAAACACTTCACCCTACACCCTAAACACTTCACCCACTTCCCTACACCCTAAACACTTCTTCCTACACCCAAAACACTTCACCCTACACCCTAAACACTTCACCCTACTCCCTAAACACTTCACCCTACACCCAAAACACTTCACCCTACACCCTAAACACTTCACCCTACACCCTAAACACTTCACCCTACACCCTAAACACTTCACCCTACACCCTAAACACTTCACCCTACACCCTAGACACTTCACCCTACACCCTAAACACTTCACCCTACACCCTAGACACTTCACCCTACACCCTAGACACTTCACCCTACACCCTAAACACTTCACCCTACACCCTAGACACTTCAGCCTACACCCTAGACACTTCACCCTACACCCTAAACACTTCACCCTACATCCTAGACACTTCACCACTTCACCCGAAACACTTCACCCTACACCCTAAACACTTCACCCTACACCCTGAACACTTCACCCTACACCCTAAACACTTCACCCTACACCCTAAACACTTCACCCTAAACACTTCGCCCTACTTCCTACACCGTAAACACTTCACCCTGCACCCTAAACACTTCACCCTACTCCCTAAACACTTCACCCTACATCCTAAACACTTCACCCTACTCCCTAAACACTTCACCCTACACCCTAAACACTTCACCCTACTCCCTACACCCTAAACACTTCACCCTACTCCCTAAACACTTCACCCTACACCCTAAATACTTCACCCTACACCCTAAATACTTCACCCTACTCCCTACACCCTAAACAATTCTTCCTACACCCAAAACACTTCACCCTACACCCTAAACAATTCTCCCTACACCTGAAACACTTCACCCTACACCCTAAACACTTCACCCTAAACCATAAACACTACACCCTAAACACTTCACACCCTAAACACTTCACATCCAAAACACTTCACCCAACATCCTAAACACTTCACCCTACTCCCACCCTAAACACTTCACCCTACACCCTAAACACTTCACCCTAAACATTTACCCTACACCCTAAACACTTCACCTACACCCTACACCCTAAACCATTACACCCTAAACACTTTACCCCTACCCCTTTACCCTACACCCTAAACCTTCACCCTACACCCTAAACACTTCACCCTACACCCTAAACACTTCACCCTACATCCTAAACACTTCACCCTACTCCCTAAACACTTCACCCTACACCCTAAATACTTCACCCTACTCCCTACACCCTAAACAATTCTTCCTACACCCGAAACACTTCACCCTACACCCTAAACACTTCTCCCTACACCCTAAACACTTCACCCTACACCCTAAACACTTCACCCTACACCCTAAACACTTCACCCTACACCCTAAACACTTCACCCTACACCCTAAACACTTCACCCTACACCCTAAACACTTCACCCTACACCCTAAACACTTCACCCTACACCCTAAACACTTCACCCTACACCCTAAACACTTCACCCTACACCCTAAACACTTCACCCTACACCCTAAACACTTCACCCTACACCCTACACCCTAAACACTTCACCCTACACCCTAAACACTTCACCCTACACCCTAAACACTTCACCCACATACCCTACACACCTAAACACTTCACCCTACACCCTAAACACTTCACCCTACACCCTAAACACTTCACCCTACACCCTAAACACTTCACCCTACACCCTAAACACCCTAAACATCGCCCACCCTAAACTTCCTACACCGAAAACACTTCACCCTACACCCTAAACACTTCACCCTACACCCTAAACACTTCACCCTACACCCTAAACACTTCACCCTACTACACCCTAAACACTTCACCCTACACCCTAAACACTTCACCCTACTCCCTACACCCTAAACACTTCACCCTACTACACCCTAAACACTTCACCCTACACCCTAAACACTTCACCCTACACCCTAAATACCCTACACCCTACTACCCTACACCCTAAACAATTCTTCCTACCCTAAACCCTAAACACTTCACCCTACACCCTAAACACCTACCCTACACCTAAACACTTCACCCTACACCCTAAACACTTCACCCTACACCCTAAACCATAAACACTACACCCTAAACACTTCACCCTACACCCTAAACACTTCACCCTCCAAAACACTTCACCCAACATCCTAAACACTTCACCCTACACCCTAAACACTTCACCCTACTCCCTACACCCTAAACACTTCACCCTACACCCTAAACACTTCTCCCTACTCCCTACACCCTAAACACTTCACCCTACACCCTAAACACTTCACCCTACACCCTAAAACTTCACCCTACTCCCTACACCCTAAACAATTCTTCCTACACCCGAAACACTTCACCCTACACCCTAAACACTTCTCCCTACACCTAAACACTTCACCCTACACCCTAAACCCTTCACCCTACACCCTAAACACTTCACCCTAAACCCTACACCCTAAACACTTCACACCCTAACACCCTAAACACTTCACCCAACATCCTAAACACTTCACCCTAACCCCTACACCCTAAACACTTCACCCTACACCCTAAACACGTCACCCTTCACCCTACACCCTAAACCATTTACCCTACACCCTTTACCCTATACCCTACACCCTTACCCTATACCCTATACCCTAAACCATTTACCCTACACCCTTTACCCTAAACCATTTACCCTACACCCTAAACCCTTTACCCTATACCCTAAACCATTTACCCTACACCCTTTACCCTACACCCTTTACCCTATACCATAAACACTTCACCCTACTCCCTAAACACTTCACCCTACACCCTAAATACTTCACCCTACTCCCTACACCCTAAACAATTCTCCCTACACCTGAAACACTTCACCCTACACCCTAGACACTTCTCCCTACACCCTAAACACTTCACCCTACACCCTAAACACTTCACCCTACACCCTAAACACTTCACCCTACACCCTAAACACTTCTATACCCTACACCCCTACACTACACCCTAAACACTTCACCCTACACCCTAAACACTTCACCCTACACCCTACACCCTAAACACCTTTACCCTAAACACCCTTTCACCCTACACCCTAAACACTTCACCCCTACACCCTAAACACTTCACCCTACACCCTACACCCTAAACACTTTACCCTACACCCTTTACTTACCCTACACCCTTTACCCTACACCCTTTCCCTACACCCTAAACACCCTTTACCCTACACCCTAAACACTACACCCTACACCCTAAATACCCTTCACCCTACTCCCTACACCCTAAACAATTCTACCCTACACCCTAAACACTTTACCCTACCCTTTACCCTAAACAATTCTCCCTACACCTGAAACACTTCACCCTACACCCTAAACCCTTCACCCTACACCCTAAACACTTCACCCTAAACCCTACACCCTAAACACTTCACACCCTAAACACTTCACCCTATCCTAAACACTTTACCCTAACTATACCCTACACCCTAAACACTTTTACCCTACACCCTACACCCTAAACCATTCACCCTACACCCTAAACCATTTACCCTACACCCTTTACCCTATACCCTACACCCTTTACCCTTTACCCTAAACCATTTACCCTACACCCTTTACCCTTACCCTAAACCATTTACTTTACCCTACACCCTATACCCTACACCCTTTACCCTAAACCCTTTACCCTACCCTTTACCCTAAACCTTTACCCTACACCCTTTACCCTATACCCTTTAAACCCTTCACCCTACTCCCTAAACCTTTACCCTACACCCCCTACAATACACCTTTACCCTATACCCTACACCCTACCCTATACCCTACCCTACACCTTTACCCTATACCCTACACACTTTACCCTACACCCTTACCCTACACCCTTTACCCTAACAATTTACCCTACACCCTTTACCTTCACCCTACACCCTAAACACTTTACCCTACATACCCTAAACCCTACACCCTTTACACTTCACACCCTAAACCCTTTACCCTAACCCTTACACACCCTTTACACTTCACCTTTACATCCTAAACCCTTTACCCTACACCCTTTACCCTAAACAGCCCCATACTTACCCTACCCTACCCTATACCCTACACCCTATACTGTACCATTTATACACCTTTACCTACACCCCATACCCTACACCCTTTACCCTACACCCTTTACCCTACACCCTTACCCTACCCTTTACCCTACACCCTTTACCCTACACCCTTTACCCTACACCCTATACCCTACACCCTTTACCCTATACCCTTTACCCTACACCCTTTACCCTACACCCTTTACCCTACACCCTATACCCTTTACCCTTTACCCTACACCCTATACCCTTTACCCTACACCCTTTACCCTACACCCTTTACCCTATACCCTTTACCCTACACCCTTTACCCTACACCCTTTACCCTAAACCCAATACATTGGAAAAAGGTTTCAAACTTCTGACTACATTTTTCCTTCTCTGTTTCAGCCTCTGTGACTTTGAATATGAGTGTGTAGACAACATGGATTATGGTAAGGTACCTGAGACTGTAGATGTCCTATACCCTACAGCCCCATACTGTAGACTCTGTACCCTACAGCCCCAAACTATGGACCCTATACCCTACAGCCCCATACTCTAGACCCTATACCCTACAGTCCCATACTGTATACCTATAGACCCTATTGCCCCATACTGTATACCTGTAGACCCTATACCCTACTGCCCCATACTGTAGACCCTATACCCTACTGTCCCTTACTATAGACCCTATACCCTACAGTCCCATACTGTATACCTATAGACCCTATACCCTACAATCCCATATTGTAGACCCTATACCCTGCAGCCCCATACTCTAGACCCTATACCCTACTGCCCCATACTGTAGACCCTATACCCTACTGTCCCTTACTATAGACCCTATACCCTACAGTCCCATACTGTAGACCTATAGACCCTATACCCTACAGCCCCATACTGTATACCTATAGACCCTATACCCTACAGCCCCATACTGTATACCTGTAGACCCTATACCCTACTGCCCCATACTGTAGACCCTATACCCTACAGGCCCATACTGTATACTTCTAGACCCTATACCCTACTGCCCCATACTATAGACCCTATACCCTACAGCCTCATACTATAGACCTATAGACCGTATACCCTACAGCCCCATACTGTAGACCCTATACCCTACTGCCCCATACTGTATACCTATAGACCCTATACCCTACTGCCCCATACTGTAGACCCTATACCCTACAGGCCCATACTGTATACTTATAGACCCTATACCCTACTGCCCCATAATATAGACCCTATACCCTACAGCCCCATACTGTATACCTATAGACCCTATACCATACTGCCCCATACTGTAGTCCCTATACCCTAAAGCCCCATACTGTATACCTGTAGACCCTATACCCTACTGCCCAATAAAAGTATACCTATAGACCCTATACCCTACAGTCCCATACTGTATACCTATAGACCCTATACCCTACTGTCACATACTGTAGACCCTATACCATACAGCCCCATACTGTATACCTATAGACCCTATACCCTACAGCCCCATACTGTATACCTATAGACCCTATACCCTACAGTCCCATACTGCATTCCTATAGACCCTATACCCTACTGCCCCATACTGTATACCTATAGACCCTAAACCCTACAGCCCCATACTGTATACCTATAGACCCTATACCCTACAGTCCCATACTGTATACCTATAGACCCTAAACCCTACAGTCCCATACTGTATACCTATAGACCCTATACCCTACTGCCCCATACTGTATACCTATAGACCCTATACCCTACTGTCCCATACTGTAGACCCTATACCCTACAGCCCCATACTGTATACCTATAGACCCTATACCCTACTGCCCCATACTGTATACCTGTAGACCCTATACCCTACAGCCCCATACTGTAGACCTATAGACCCTATACAGCCCCATACTGTATACCTAGACCCTATACCCTACAGCCCCATACTGTATACCTATAGACCCTATACCCTACAGCCCCATACTGTATACCTATAGACCCTATACCCTACTGCCCCATACTGTGACCCTATACCCTACAGCCCCATACTGTATACCTATAGACCCTATACCCTACTGCCCCATACTATAGACCCTATACCCTACAGCCCCATACTATAGACCTATAGACCCTATAGACCCTACCCTACAGTCCCATACTGTATACCTATAGACCCTAAACCCTACAGCCCCATACTGTATACCTATAGACCCTATACCCTACAGTCCCATACTGTATACCCTATACCCTATAGACCCTAATAGACCCTACAGTCCCATACTGTATACCTATAGACCCTATACCCTACAGCCCCATACTGTATACCTATAGACCCTATACCCTACTGCCCCATACTGTAGACCCTATACCCTACAGTCCCCCATACTGTATATGCCCTATAGACCCTATACCCTACTGCCCCATACTGTATACCTATAGACCCTATACCCTACAGTCCCATACTGTATACCTGTAGACCCTATACCCTACTGCCCCATACTGTAGACCCTATACCCTACAGTCCCATATTGTAGACCCTATACCCTGCAGCCCCATACTCTAGACCCTATACCCTACAGTCCCATGCTGTATACCTGTAGACCCTATACTCTACTGCCCTATACTGTAGACCCTATACCCTACTGTCCCTTACTATAGACCCTATACCCTACAGTCCCATATTGTAGACCCTATACCCTGCAGTCCCATACTGTAGACCCTATACCCTACAGCCCCATACTGTATACCTGTAGACCCTATACCCCTCTAATCATCCCTCTCCCTCCCCCTCTCTCTGTCCAGATGAGGAAATGGAAACACGTGGTCCTCCCTCACTCCACTCCTCCTCCTCCTCCCATCAGTCAGAATGTTTAGATTCCTATGACCTGGAGACCGTCAACAACATTTTCAGGAAACTGTCCCTGGAGAGGTACACCCCCCCACACACACCACACACACACACACACACACACACACACACACACACACACACACACACACACACCCTCCCTCCCCCTAGTGTATCTTACCCCCCTCTACTGTTTTTACGTCCAGAGGCGGCGCTCGTCACTTCCAGTTGAACGCGGAACGAGGTAGAGCGTTATTGTAGAAGAATCCATTGAAAAAGTGTGGTTACTAGCTAGCTACCTTAAGAGTTTGGATCCCGTGACGTGGTCAGCATCAGTTGCTGGGACCACTACTATCTGTCCAGTGATCCTGCCGACCAAGGCCAGGTCTGAGGAGCTGTTAATTGCCTAGTTGCTAGCTAGCTGCCTATCAAGCTAGCGGGGTTTTCTTGACTGCTTGAACGATGCCCGCAACACTGTTAGCCATTGTGGCTGGGACCACGGATTGTCCCGGGCTTTTGGCTGTCAAGATCCCTGCTGTTTGTTATTGTTTTCAATCTTCCCTGCGACCTGTCCTGTCTGGAACTGAGAGGAGTAACAGTATAACCTGTCCTGTCTGGAATTGAGAGGAGTAACAATATAACCTGTCCTGTCTGGAACTGAGAGGAGTAACAGTATAACCTGTCCTGTATGGAACTGAGAGGACTAACAGTATAACCTGTCTGGAACTGAGAGGAGTAACAGTATAACCTGTCCTGTCTGGAACTGATAGGAGTAACAGTATAACCTGTCCTGTCTGGAACTGAGAGGAGGGTTAGTGTGCCATCTTACAACATGACTGAACAGCAGTCCAGGTGCGTCAAAACTAGGGCCTGTAGGAACTGCCTTGTTGATAGTGTCGTTAAGGTGGTAGAAACTAGGGCCTGTAGGACCTGCCTTGTTGATAGTGTCGTTAAGAAGGTAGAAACTAGGGCCTGTAGGACCTGCCTTGTTGATAGTGTCGTTAAGAAGGTAGAAACTAGGGCCTGTAGGACCTGCCTTGTTGATAGTGTCGTTAAGAAGGTAGAAACTAGGGCCTGTAGGACCTGCCTTGTTGATAGTGTCGTTAAGAAGGTAGAAACTAGGGCCTGTAGGACCTGCCTTGTTGATAGTGTCGTTAAGAAGGTAGAAACTAGGGCCTGTAGGACCTGCCTTGTTGATAGTGTCATTAAGAAGGTAGAAACTAGGGCCTGTAGGACCTGCCTTGTTGATAGTGTCGTTAAGAAGGTAGAAACTAGGGCCTGTAGGACCTGCCTTGTTGATAGTGTCATTAAGAAGGTAGAAACAAGGGCCTGTAGGACCTGCCTTGTTGATAGTGTCATTAAGAAGGTAGAAACTAGGGCCTGTAGGACCTGCCTTGTTGATAGTGTCGTTAAGAAGGTAGAAACTAGGGCCTGTAGGACCTGCCTTGTTGATAGTGTCATTAAGAAGGTAGAAACAAGGGCCTGTAGGACCTGCCTTGTTGATAGTGTCATTAAGAAGGTAGAAACTAGGGCCTGTAGGACCTGCCTTGTTGATAGTGTTGTTAAGAAGACAGAGCAACGCTTTATTATAGACAGACTTCTCTTCTCACCTTAGCTACTGTTGCATCAATATGTTTTGACCATGACAGTTTACAATCCAGGGTTACTCCAAGCAGTTTAGTCAGCTCAACTTGCTACATTTCCACATTGTTCATTACACAATTTAGTTGGGGTTTAGGGTTTAGTGAATGATTTGCCCCAAATACAATACTTTCAGTTAAATTTTTTTAAATTTACGACTAACTTATTAGTCGTAGCTGACTGTAGTAGCTGACATGTATAGTGTTAAGGCATACACATACATACATGCCACTGGCTTTACTCAAAGCCAGTGTCATGTCATTAGTAAAGATGGAAAAAAGTAAGGGGCCTAGACAGCTGCCCTGGGGAATTCCTGATTCTACCTGGGTTATGTCGGAGAGGCTTCCATTAAAGAACACCCTCTGTTTTCTGTTAGACAGGTAAATCTTTATCCACAATATAGCAGGGGGTGTAAAGCCATAACACCATAAGCCATAACACATATGTTTTTCCAGTAGAAGACTATGATTAATATTGTTAAAAGCCACACTGAAGTCTAACAAAACAGCCCCCCCAATCTTTTTATCATCAATTTCTCTCAGCCACCCACCAGTAATTTGTGTAAGTGTGTAACACTTGTTGAATGTCCTTCCCTATATGTGGGCTGAAAGTCTGTTGTCAATTTGTTTCCAGTAAAAAATTATTGTATCTGGTCAAAAACACATTTTTCCAAAAGGGTTGGTAAAGGGGAGCAGAATTACTTTTGCTTCCCTCCAGGCCTGAGGGCACACACTTTCTAGTAGGCTTAGATTGAAGAACCCTAACCCTAATCCTAACCCTAACCCTATGCCAAACAGGAGTCGCAAAATCGTCCGCTATTATCCTCAGTCATTTTCCATCCAAGTTGCCAGACATTGTCAGACCCCGGTGGCTTGTCATTGTTGATAGACAACAATATTTTTTTCACCTCTTCCATGCTCACGTTACAGAATTCAAAATTACAATGCTTGTCTTTCATAGTTGGATCAGTTATACTTGGACAAGTAGTGTCAGTGTTTGTTGCTAGCATGTCATGCCTAAGTTAATTAATTGGCAATGTCAGTGGGTTGTGATGAATGAGGCATCTGATTGAATGAATGATGGAGCTGAGTTTGCCTTTTTGCCCAAAACCTAATTTAAGGTGCTCCAAAGGTTTTTATTATCGTTCTTAATATCATTTATCTTTGTTTCAGAGTAGAGTTTCTTCTTCTTTTTATTCAGTTTAGTCACATGGTTTCTCAATGTGCAGAACGTTTGCCAATTGGTTGTGGATGGAATTGCAGAATTGTGGAATTGCATAATCTCCACATGAGACCTGGGTAGACTATGAGGACAAAGTGAGGGAAATGATCTCGGAGAAACTGAAGATGGACCACAGGAAGATTGAGGTGGAGCACGCCCACAGGACTGGAAAACCCACCACTGGCCCAGATGACAGAACCAGGCTGATAGTGGTCAAGTTCCTGAGGTTCAAGGACAAGGTAGCTGTTCTGGAAAGAGCCAAGAACTTGAGAGGAACGTACATCTTCCTCTACTAGAACTATCCTGAAGGTATGCGCCAGAAGAGGAAAGAACTTATTCCAGCTGGTTTTCATTCATATATTAGCCATTTCTGAGACTCACTTAGATAATTCATTTGATGATACAGCAGTATCAATACAAGGATATAACATCTGTAGAAGAGACAGGAATGCTTATGGGGGAGGTGTTGCTGTATATATTCAGAGCCATATCCCTGTAATGCTTAGAGAAGATCTTATGTCAAGTGTTATTGAAGTGTTGTGGTTGCAGGTTCACCTTGCAAATCTAAAGCCTTTTCTTTTGGGGTGTTGCTATAGGCCACCAAGTGCTAACAGTCAGTATCTAAACAATACAGTGCCTTCGGAAAGTATTCAAATCCCTTCCCCTTTTCCGCATTTCATACATTACAGCCTTATTGTAAAATGGATTAAATGAATTGTTTACCTCATCAATCTACACACAATACCCCATAATGACAAAGTGAAAACAGGTTTTAGACATTTTTGCAAATGTATAAAAAAACATAACAGAAATAGCTTATTTACATAAGTATTCAGACCCTTTGCTATGAGACTCGAAATTGAGCTCAGGTGCTTCCTGTTTCTATTGATCACCTTGAGATGTTCTACAACTTGATTGGAGTCCACCTGTGGTAAATTCAATTGATTGGACATGATTTGGAAAGGCACACAACTGTCTATATAAGATCCCACAGTTGACAGTGCATGTTAGAGCAAAAACCAAGCCATGAGGTCAAAGGAATTGTCTGTAGAGCTCTGAGAAAGGATTGTGTCGAGGCACAGATCTGGGGAATGGTACCAAAAAATGTCTGCAGCATTAAAGATCCCCAAGATCCCCATAATTTTTAAATGGAAAAAAAAGTTTGGAACCAACAAGACTATTCCTAGAGCTGGCCGCCCAGCCAAACTGAGCAATCGGGGGAGAAGGGCCTTGGTCAGGTAGGTGACCAATAATCCGATGGTCACTCTGACAGAGCTCCAGAGTCCCTCTGTGGAGATGGGAGAACCTTCCAGAAGAACAACCATCTCTGCAACACCAATTAGGCCTTTATTGTAGAGTGGCCAGATGGAAGCCACTTCTCAGTAAAAGACACATCACAGCCCGTTTGGAGTTTGCCAAAAACACCTAAAGGACTCTCAGACCATGAGAAACAAGATTCTCTGGTCTGATGAAACCAAGATTGAACTCTTTGGCCTGAATGCCAAGTGTCACGTCTGGAGGAAACCTGGCACCATCCCTACAGTGACACATCGTGGTGGAAGCATTTTGCTTTTGCATTCTGCAAAATTCAAGTTAGTGTGTGAGAGGGGGAAAAATTATTGTTATCGATCAGTATTGACAAACCTCGAAATTGACAACTTAGAAGGAAAGCTACTGAGGATGGTATCTGACTCTATAGCCACTCCTATCTGTCACATCTTTAATCTGAGCCTAGAAGAAAGTCTTTGTCCTCAGGCCTGGAGGGAAGCCAAAGTCATTCAGCTACTTAAGAGTGGTAAAGCGGCCTTTTCTGTTTCTAACAGCAGACCTACCAGCTCTTAGCAAACTGTTAGAATTATTTCATTTTGTTGACCAAATGCAATGCTATTTCTCTGTAAACAAATTAACAAAATACTTTCAGTATGCTTAAAGAGAAGGGCAATCAACATGTTAACAGACACAAATGATTGGTTGAAAGAAATTGATAATAATATGATTGGGAGCTGTACTATTAGGGTTGGGGTCAGGGGTTATGGTTAAGGTTAGGGCAGCCTTTGATATTGTTGACCATAAACTGTTGTTAAGAAAACACATCTTATTTTTTATCTTTATTTAACCAGGCAAGTCAGTTAAGAACAAATTCGTATTTTCAATGACGGCCTAGGAACAGTGGGTTAACTGCCTGTTCAGGGGCAGAACGATAGATTTGTACCTTGTCAGCTCGGGGATTTGAACTTGCAACCTTTCGGTTACTAGTCCAACGCTCTAACCACTAGGCTACCCTGCCACCCCATGACAACACAGCATGGTAGCAACACAACATGACAACACAGCATGGTAGCAACACAACATGACAACACAGCATGGTAGCAACACAACATGACAACACAGCATGGTAGCAACACAACATGGTGGCAAAACAACATGACAACAACATGGTAGCAACACAACATGGTAGCAACACAACATGTAACCACTACGCTACCCTGCCGCCCCAGGGCTTTTCAACCTCTGCCATATCGTGGATTCAAATCAAATCAAATTGTATTAGTTACATGCGTCAAATTCAACAGGTGTAGTAGACCTTACAGTGAAATGCTGAATACAACAGGTGTAGTAGACCTTACAGTGAAATGCTGAATACAACAGGTGTAGGTAGACCTTACAGTGAAATGCTGAATACAACAGGTGTAGTAGACCTTACAGTGAAATGCTGAATACAACAGGTGTAGTAGACCTTACAGTGAAATGCTGAATACAACAGGTGTAGTAGACCTCACAGTGAAATGCTGAATACAACAGGTGTAGTAGACCTCACAGTGAAATGCTGAATACAACAGGTGTAGTAGACCTCACAGTGAAATGCTGAATACAACAGGTGTAGTAGACCTCACAGTGAAATGCTGAATACAACAGGTGTAGTAGACCTCACAGTGGAATGCTGAATACAACAGGTGTAGTAGACCTCACAGTGGAATGCTGAATACAACAGGTGTAGTAGACCTCACAGTGAAATGCTGACAGGTGTAGTAGACCTCACAGTGGAATGCTGAATACAACAGGTGTAGTAGACCTCACAGTGGAATGCTGAATACAACAGGATAGTAGACCTACAGTGAAATGCTGAATACAACAGGTGTAGTAGACCTTACAGTGGAATGCTGATATAAAATAACAACAATGCAGTTTAAACATACGGATACTGAATAAGAGATAAAAGTAACAGGTAATTAAAGATCAGATATAAAGTAACAATGTGAGACTATATACAGGGGGTACTGATACAGAGTCAATGTGGAGGCTATATACAGGGGTACGGTACAGAGTCAATGTGGAGGCTATATACAGGGGTTTACTGATACAGAGTCAGTGTGGAGGCTATATACAGGGGGTACGGTACAGAGTCAATGTGGAGGCTATATACAAGGGGTTACTGATACAGAGTCAATGTGGAGGCTATATACAGGGGTACGGTACAGAGTCAATGTGGAGGCTATATACAGGGGTTACGGTACAGAGTCAATGTGGAGGCTATATACAGGGGGTTACGGTACAGAGTCAGTGTGGAGGCTATATACAGGGTATTACGGTACAGAGTCAATGTGGAGACTATATACAGGGGGTACCGATACAGAGTCAATGTGGAGGCTATATACAGGGGGGTACCGATACAGAGTCAATGTGCCGGGGCACCGGTTAGTTGAGGTAGTATGTACATGTAGGTAGAGTTATTAACGTGACTATGCATAGATGACAACAGAGAGTAGCAGTGGTGTAAAGAGGGGGAGGGGCAATGCAAATAGGCTGGGTAGCCATTTGACTAGATGTTCCGGTACCTCTTGCTTTGCGGTAGCAGAGAGAACAGTCTATGACTAGGGTGGCTGGAGTCTTTGACCATTTTTAGGGCCTTCCTCTGACACCACCTGGTATAGAGGTCCTGGATGGCAGGAAACTTGGCCCCAGTGATGTACTGGGCCGTTCGCATTACCCTCTAGTGCCTTGCAGTCGGAGGCCGAGCAGTTGCCATACGAGGCAGTGATGCAATCAGTGCTCTCGATGGTGCAGCTGAATAACCTTTAACCTTTAGAACCGTTTGAGGATCTGAGGATCTTTTCAGTCTCCTGAGGGGGAATAGGTTTTGTCGTGCCCTCTTCATCACTGTCTTGATGTGCTTGGACCATGTTAGTTTGTTGGTGATGTGGACACCAAGGAACTTGAAGCTCTCAACCTGCTCCATTACAGCCCCGTCAATGAGAATGGGGGCGTGCTCAGTTCTCCTTTTTCCTGTAGTCCACAATCATCTCTTCAAAGCTATCTATCTAATATAACTCAGATTGTTTTCTTTAATGGAAGCTTCTCACACACACAAACATTCATGTACAAATGACAAACCTTAACATTTGTGTGTATATGTGTGTGCGTGTGTGTGTCAATGTATATGTGTGTGTGTGTGTACGCATATGTTTGTACGTGTGTGTGTGTGTGTACGTGTGTGTGAATGTATGTGTGTGTGTGTGTGTGTGTGTGTGTGTAGGCCTTTCCGTCCGTCTCTCTCCTCCTTCTCGAGGGTCAGCTCTTCTCTGCGGCCAGTCCAGGAGCTTTCATTGCTAGGCGACCAACTTTTGGCTGATGTCACGCTGGTTGGTGGTAACGACAGTGGAATCTTTGTGTCGTCTGTCCAATCAGAGTCCGGTGCTGAGAAGGCGGGGCTACGGGAGGGCCACCACCTCCTTTTGGTGAGATACACTGTGATGCACACTACCTACTAAGGTACTCCAGGTACCCTAACCCTGAGGTACCCTAACCCTAAGGTGCCCTAACCCTAAGGTACCCTAGATACTGTAACCCTGAGGTACTCTAACCCTACGCTACCCTAACCCTGAGGAACCCCAACCCTAAGGTACCATAGGTACCCTAACCCTAAGGTATTCTAGGTACCCTAACCCTAAGGTGCCCTAACCCTAAGGTACCCTAGGTGCCCTAACCCTGAGGAACC
This sequence comes from Oncorhynchus tshawytscha, assembly GCF_018296145.1. NCBI lineage: Eukaryota > Metazoa > Chordata > Actinopteri > Salmoniformes > Salmonidae > Oncorhynchus > Oncorhynchus tshawytscha. The sequence continues at coordinate 115,292 of NW_024609544.1, forward strand.
CTAACCCTAAGGTACCCTAACCTTAAGGTACCCTAACCCTAAGGAACCCTAACCCTAAGGAACCCTAACCCTAAGGTACCCTAACCTTAAGGTACCCTAACCCTAAGGTACCCTAACCCTAAGGAACCCTAACCCTAAGGAACCCTAACCTTGAGGTACCCTAACCCTAAGGTACCCTAACCCTAAGGCACCCTAACCCTAAGGTGCCCTAGGTACCCTAACCCTAGGTACCCTAACCCTAAGGTACCCTAAGGTACCCTAACCCTAAGGTACCCTGAGGTACCCTAACCCTAAGGTATTATAAACACTGAAATTGGAATTTTTTAAAAAGTACAACCATTGAAAATTCCATAATATTGGCATGTTGAATAAAATGACTGGGCTCCGTATAAGGAATTAGTGGACCTACAGCTGTCTTCTTTTTGGCTCTGTTCCCCTTCCCTCTCTGTCATTGGCTGGTCCAGCTGGAGGGCTGTATCCGCGGGGAGAACCAGAGCATCTCGTTGGACACCTGCACCCAGGAGGAAGCCCATTGGACGATGCAACGTTGCTCTGGACCAATCCAACTGCACTACCGTGCCAACTATGATGGTACGTTCTTACACTGTAAACGTACACACACACACAGGCAAACACACCATCCCCTAACACCATTGTAAATCCCCTAACACCATTGTAAATCCCCTAACACCATTGTAAATCCCCTAACACCATTGTAAATCCCCTAACACCATTGTAAATCCCCTAACACCATTGTAAATCCCCTAACACCATTGTAAATCCCCTAACACCATTGTAAATCCCCTAACACCATTGTAAATCCCCTAACACCATTGTAAATCCCCTAACAGCATTGTAAATCCCCTAACACCATTGTAAATCCCCTAACAGTATTGTAAATCCCCTAACAGCATTGTAGTGGAGGTTTTATCTGCATCTGTTCTGGACACCTGGACTAACCCTAACCCTGGAGTAACCCTAACCCTGGACACCTAGACTAACCATAACCCAATAACCCTAACCCACCTGGACTAACCCTAACCCTAACCCTGGACACCTGGACTAACCCTAACCCTGGACACCTGGACTAACCCTGGACACCTGGACTAACCCTAACCCACTAACCCTAACCCACCTGGACTAACCCTAACCCTGGACACCCTAACCCTAACCCTGGACACCTGGACTAACCCTAACCCTGGACACCTGGACTAACCCTGGACACCTGGACTAACCCTAACCCACTAACCCTAACCCACCTGGACTAACCCTAACCCTAACCCTGGACACCTAGACTAACCCTAACCCACCTGGACTAACCCTAACCCTGGACACCTGGACTAACCCTAACCCTGGACACCTGGACTAACCCTGGACACCTGGACTAACCCTAACCCACTAACCCTAACCCACCTGGACTAACCCTAACCCTAACCCACCTGGACTAACCCTAACCCACCTAGACTAACCCTAACCCACCTGGACTAACCCTAACCCTAACCCTGGACACCTGGACTAACCCTAACCCTGGACACCTGGACTAACCCTGGACACCTGGACTAACCCTAACCCACTAACACTAACCCACCTGGACTAACCCTAACCCTAATTCTGGACACCTGGACTAACCCTAACCCTGGACACCTGGACTAACCCTAAACCTAACCCTGGACACCTCACTTTACGCTCAGGCTTCAAACACAGATAAAAAACATTGTGCAATCTATTGTGTGTCTGTCAGGGTACCGGAGGCTGCAGAGGGATCTATCGGAGGGAACGGTGACGTCAGGAGACTCATTCTACATCAGAATCAACCTCAACATCTCTGGCCAATCAGACACCTGCTCCCTGAGCGTGCTTTGTGATGAGGTACCTGCTGACACTAACCCTGTCATTTAGTAGACACTCTTATCCAGATCGACTTACAGTTAGTACATTCATCTGAAGATAGCTAAGTGAGACAACCACATATCTCAGTCATAGTAAGTACACTTTTCCTCAATAAGGTAACTATCAGCAAAGTAAGTGCAAGTGTTAGTTATTACCTCATATCAGTCTCATTCTGAAAGTCATTGACTTCATAAATCCTAGTCTAAATGATGATTCAGCGATACACAAATTGGCTTAATTATTTATCTACTAACTAACTAAACAATCAAACAGAAATACATAAACACACACAGCTTAGGTTGAATTGATTACTAACATAATGCAATGTAAAGTCCCTAGAGGACTAACCCGATATGACGGCTGGTCACACAATGAAAAGTCCCTAGTGGACTAACCCGATATGACGGCTGGTTACACAATGAAAAGTCCCTAGTGGACTAACCCGATATGACGGCTGGTTACACAATGAAAAGTCCCTAGTGGACTAACCCGGTATGACGGCTGGTTACACAATGAAAAGTCCCTAGTGGACTAACCCGATATGACGGCTGGTTACACAATGAAAAGTCCCTAGTGGACTAACCCGATATGACGGCTGGTTAAACAATGAAAGAGGTGGACTGGATACATCAGACGCACATTGTTGAGATGGACATTTTATTTTCTCGTCTTCGGGCGAGTTTCCTAGACTACATTACATGCAGAGCTGCAGGTGGTGCATGTCTTAGTCTAGTCTTCTTCTTCTCTGTTGAGTTTCAGAGGGTCTTACCATTTCACAACATTCAGCTTATGCTGTCGGTCACGCTGGTCTGTATTTAAATTGCAACCATTTCAACTTGTAGCCACCGCTCCAAGCTTTCTGGTCTAATCTAAATTTCGTTACTGTCAGGGTGTGACTCGGGTGGGAAAGTCTATGCTTTCTGGTTCTTTGTTTTTATCCGGGTATGATTCTCAATCAGGGACAGCTGTCTATCGTTGTCTCATTTGTGGGTTGTTGTCTTCGTTTAATGCATGTATAGCCTTATGGAGCTTCACGTTAGTTTATGTTGTTTATTGTTTTGTTGGTGACTTTTAAAAAAATAAAGAAAAGTGTACGCTGCACCTTGGTCCGGTCATTTCCAAGACGACGCTCGTCACAGTTACCAGTCCTTTATGCACTCGCTTGGAGGGTTGTTCCATCACGTTGCCACAATATCTGTGCTTACGTGGGTTACTGACTTGGCCAAAGTTTTTATGAAAAAAATGATCACTGAACTAATGTCCATTGCTCATGTTTCTTGACCCAAGCAAGTCTCTTCTTATTATTGGTGTCCTTTAGTAGGGGTTTATTTGCAGCAATTCAACCATGAAGGCCTGATTCACACAGTCTCCTCTGAACAGTTAATGTTGAGGTGTGTCTGTTACTTGAACTTAGTGAACCATTTATTTGGGCTGCAATTTCTGAGGCTGGTAACTCGAATGAACTTGGAGGTAACTCTGGGTCTTCCATTCCTGTGGTTGTCCACATGAGAGCCAGTTTATTCATTGTTCTTGATGGTTTTTGCGACTGCACTTGAAGAAACTTTAGAAGTTTCCATCTCAAATATAAAATATATTTTGATTTGTTTAACACTTTTTTGGTTACTACTTGATTCCATATGTCAATAGTCCTGTAGTCAATTCACTATTATTCTACAATGTAGAAAATAGTAAAAATAAAGAGAAACCCTTGAATGAGTAGGTGTTCTAAAACTTTTGACCGGTAGTGTACAATATACAATATATACATGACATAATCTACAATATGTGCTTTGTGACGAGGTACATCAATCTACAATATGTAACGAGGTACCTGTTATTATCGTGTTGCTGTTGTTAGGGTTAGGGTTGATTGATTGCTTGGTTGTTTGGTTAATTTATTGTTTGAGTAATTGGTTGGATGATGTTTGATTACTTTATTGAATTAATGATTGATTGATTGATTGGTTGATCGGTTGATAGGTTGATTGAGTGATTTATTGGTTGATTGATTGATTAACATATTTATTTGATTGGTTGATTGATTGATTAAGGTGGTCCATGTCCTGGACACGATGCACCAGGGGAAGTGGGAGTGGCTTTGCTCCCGGGTCGAAGCCTACTCTGGAACCGACCTATCGGAAAAAGGCACCATCCCCTCTTACTCACGGTAAATACAGACTGCTATGGACTACTACACACTACTACAAACTACAGAGTACTACAGACTACTACACACTACTACATACTACTACAGATCACTACATACTACTACAGACTACTACAGAGTACTACATACTACTACATATTACTACAGAGTACTACAGACTACTACACACTACTACAGACTACTACAGAGTACTACAGACTACTACAGATTGCTACAGACTACTACAGAGTACTACAGACTACTACAGACTATTACATACTACTACACAGTACTAGAGAATACCAGATGAATACTTTCAAATACTGATCCAGAAGCTTGATGTAACATCAGACTACTACATTTCACCACAGACCTGTATGTGTGTGATCTACAGGGCCCAGCAGTTGCTCCTGGAAAAGATGCAGAAGCTCGATACAACATCAGATTAGCAACCACTATAGATCACCACTGACCTGTGTGTGTGTGTGTGTATGTGTGTGTGTGTGTTCGCACACGCACGCGTGTATGATCTACAGGGCCCAGCAGCTTCTCCTGGTAAAGATGCAGAAGCTGGTGTGTCGAGGAGGAAGAGAGGAGAATGACAGCCTGCGCAACTTCAAGGTATTAACTAGACCCTAATTAACTAGCCAGCTACCCACTAACTGACTAGCAGCCTGCATAACCTCATGGTACTAACTAGCCCCTAACTAACTAGCCAACGTACCCCTAACTAATTAGCAGCCTGCATAACCTTAGGGCACTAACAAGCCCCTAACTAACTAGCCAGCTAACCCCTAACTGACTAGCAGCCTGCATAACCTCATGGTACTAACTAGCCCCTAACTAACTAGCCAACTTACCCCCAACTAACTAGCAGCCTGCATAACCTTGTGGTACTAACTAGCCAACTAACCCCTAACTAACTAGCAGCCTGCATAACCTCAGGGTAATAACTAACTCGTAACTAACTAGCAGCCTGCATAACCTCAGGGTACTAACCAGCTCGTAACTAACTAGCAGCCTGCATAACCTCAGGGTACTAACTAGCCCCTAACTATCTAGCCTCTAACTATCTAGCCACTAAGTAACTAGCAGCCTGCATAACATCAGGGTACTAACTAGCCCGTAACTAACTAGCCTCCAACTAACTAGCCCATAACCAACTAGCCCATAACCAACTAGCCCATAACTAACTAGCCCCTAAATAACTACTCCCTAACCTATTAGCAGTCTGCTTAACCTCAGGGTATAACTATCCCCTAACTAACTAGCCCATAACTAACTAGCAGCCTGCATAACCTCAGGGTACTAACTAGCCCCTAGCTAATTAACTCCTAACTAACTAACTCCTATCTAACTAGCCCCTAACTAATTTGCCTCTACCTAACTAGCCCCTATCCAACTAGCAGCCTGCATAACTTCAGGGTACTAATTAGCCCCTAACTAACTAGCATCTAACTAACTAGCCCCTAACTAACTTGTCTCTAACTAACTAGCCCCTAACTAACTAGCATCTAACTAACTAGCACCTAACTAACTAGCCATTAAGTAACTGCCCTCTACCTAACTAGCCCCAAACTAACTACTCCCTAACTTATTAGCAGCCTGCATAACCTCAGGGTATAACTAACCCCTAACTAACTAGCCCCTAACTAACTAGCAGCCTGCTTGACCTCAGGGTACTAACTAGCCCCTAACTAACTAGCCTCAAACTAACTAGCCTCAAACTAACTAGCCCCTAACTAACTAGCAGCCTGCATAACCTCAGGGTACTAACTACCCCTAACTAATTAGCCTCTAACTAACTTGCATCTAACTAACTAGCCCCTAAATAACTAGCCTATACCTAACTAGCCCCTTACTAACTAGCCTCCAACTAACTAGCCCCTAACCCATTATCCCCTAACCCTAACCCAAACTAACTAACCAACCAACTAGCTAACCAACTAACTAGTCCCCAACTAACTAACTAACTAACTAACCAACTTACTAACCGACTAACTAGTCCCCAACTAACTAACCAACCTAGCTTCTATCTAACAAACTGGCTGAACAACTGACTGACTAACTAAGGCCTAGATTCAATACGGACCATTACAGATCCACGTTATAGTGTGCTTGACATTTAACCTTAAAAGCATCAACATATTTCAACTGCTAAAAGCCCCAACAGGGGTAATTTTTGAGACCTAAATCACCAACTGGGGGCATTTTTTTACCCCTAAAGCCCCAACAAGGGTTATTTTCGAGTCCAAATTGGAAATGTCAAAATGACACTTTCTGTCACATAGTTACACTTTTTCTTTTATTAACTGTAAATGGTTTAAATTCCTCCAAAATAATCCTATATTTAAAAAATGTCACAGATTTATACTCACGTTTGATATACAAAAATATGTTTTTCATGTGTTCATGCTTTGAACAGTTATTTTCATCTATTTCAGCAACTTGTTTCTGTTATTCATTCAAGGTGTTGTGTTTCTGTGATTCTGTGAGGCTGAGAAATTGGCGATTGAGCTAATATGACGTACCGGTACAACCTAAAATAGCCACCGATATGGGCGTTATAGGTGATACGGACACCATTGTTGTGGATGGCATACCGGAGTCTCCACATGAGGAGAAAGTGAGAAAAATTATCACTGAAAAGCTCCAGATGGGTCATAGGAAGACTGAGTTGGAGTGTAGGTCTGGAAAACCTGTAATGAGCCCAGGTGACAGACCCAGGCCGTTAGGGGTCAAGTTCCCAAGGTTCAAGGACAAGATATCTGTTCTGGAGAGAGACAAGAATTTGAGAGGAACCAACATCTTCTCCAAAGAGGACTTCTCTGAAACTGTGCGCCAGAGGAGGAAATAACTTATTGGCCGAGTCAGTGGCTTCAGATCAACATCATATATTACCATTTGGCCGTCAGATTGGCCCCCAACGCTCCTTATAGGACACATCACTCTACAGTCCTCTGTAAACTGGTCATCTCTGTATACCCGTCGCAAGACCCACTGTTTGATGCTTATTTATAAAACCCTCTTAGGCCTCACTCCCCCATATCTGGTAGCCTAGTGGTTAGAGCATTGGACTAGTAACAGGAAGGTTGCAAGTTCAAAACCCCCGAGCTGACAAGGTACAAAACTGTCGTTCTGCCCCTGAACAGGCAGTTAACCCACTGTTCCTAGGTCGTCAATGAAAATAAGAATATGTTCTTAACTGACTTGCCTAGTTAAATAAAGGTAAAATTTAAATTTAAAAAAAAATCTACTGCAGCCCTCATCCTCCACATACAACAGCCGTTCTGCCAGTCACATTCTGTTAAAGGTCCCCAAAGCACACACATCCCTGGGTCCCTCGTCTTTTCAGTTCGCTGCAATTAGAGACTGGAATGAGCTGCAACAAACACTCAAACTGGACAGTTTTATCTCAATCTCTTTATTCAAAGACTCAATCATGGACAATCTTACTGACAGTTGTGGCTGCTTTGTGTGATGTATTGTTGTCTCTACCTTCTTGCCCTTTGTGCTGTTGACTGTGCCCGATAATGTTTGTACCATGTTTTGTGCTGCTACCATGTTGTGTTGCTACCATGTTGTTAACATGTTGTGTTGCTACCATGATGTGTTGTCATGTGATGCTGCCTTGCTATGTTGTTGTCTTAGGATTCTCTTTATGTAGTGTTGTGTTGTCATGTGATGCTGCCTTGCTATGTTGTTGTCTTAGGATTCTCTTTATGTAGTGTTGTGTGGTCATGTGATGCTGCCTTGCTATGTTGTTGTCTTAGGATTCTCTTTATGTAGTGTTGTGTGGTCATGTGATGCTGCCTTGCTATGTTGTTGTCTTAGGATTCTCTTTATGTAGTGTTGTGTCCTATATTTATATTGTATTTATTTTAATCCCAGACCCCCGTCCCCGTAGGAAGCCTTTTGGTAGGCCATCAATGTAAATAAAAAGGTGTTCTTAACCAATGGGGATCCATAATAAACCCCAGGAAGAGTAGCTGCTGCCTTGACAGGAACTAAAGGGGATCCATAATAAACCCCAGGAAGAGTAGCTGCTGTCTTGGCAGGAACTAGTGGAGATCCATAATAAACCCCAGGAAGAGTAGCTGCTGCCTTGACAGGAACTAAAGGGGATCCATAATAAACCCCAGGAAGAGTAGCTGCTGTCTTGGCAGGAACTAGTGGAGATCCATAATAAACCCCAGGAAGAGTAGCTGCTGCCTTGGCAGGAACTAAAGGGGATCCATAATAAACCCCAGGAAGAGTAGCTGCTGCCTTGGCAGGAACTAATGGGGATTTATAATAAACCAATGAACAAAGCCATCAGACATGGAGCTATGGGCTATCAACTCAGTTCCAAATTCTTCTGAAAGATGAACCGTTCAACTTGGCATAGAGACATTGACTGGAATCTAAATACTGTATGTATTTAAATTGTTGTTATTTAAAAAGAATTGTGGCTGTGTCATGTCCTGACCTTAGAGATCCTTATTATTCTCTATGTTTGGTTCGGTCAGGGTGTGACTCGGGTGGGAAAGTCTGTTTTCTATTTCTTTGTTTTTGGCCGAGTGTGGTTCGCAATCAGAGGCAGCTGTCTATCGTTGTCTCTGATTGGGGATCACATATAAGTTGTCATTTTCCTTTTGGGTTTTGTGGGATCTTGTTTTTTGTTTAGTGTCTGTTACCTGACAGAACTGTTCGCTTTGTTATTTTGTTTGAGTGTTTTTTGCTAATAAAAATCATGAATACTTTCCACGCTGCGCTTTGGTCCACTCCTTTCGACGAGAGCCATTACAGAAGACCCCACCACCAAAGAACCAAGCAGCGTGGCCAGGAGGAGCAGGGATCCTGGGCTCGGGGGAAAAGGGAGTGGACATCCTGGACCTGGGAAGCAGACCCTGCCATGGAAGCAGGCGGAGGCAGGGAGTGAGGAACGGTGACGATACGAGGAGTTAAGACAATGACGGAAGCCCGAGAGACAGCTCCAACAATTTTTGGGTGGAGGCACACGGGGAGATTGGCAGAGTCAGGGTTTAGACCTGAGCCAACTCCCTGTGCTTACTGTGGGGAGCGTGTGACCAGTCAGGCACCATGTTCTGCGGTGATGCGTGCGCATTCACATCCCGGTGCGCTCTGTTCCAGCTCAGAACGGTTTTTGATAATAAAAATCATTAACACTTTGGTCCACTCCTGTCGACGAGAACCGTTACAGGCTGCCACGCCCCCCGAGGTGCCATATTTGGTCCACTCCTGTCGACGAGAGCCGTTACAGGCTGCCACGCCCCCGAGGTGCCATATTTGGTCCACTTCTGTCGACGAGAGCCGTTACAGGCTGCCACGCACCCCCGAGGTGCCATATTTGGGATGGCTCCATATCTCTATATGTTCAGGGTACATACATCTACAGTGCCTTCGGAAAGAATTCCAACCCCTTGATGTTACAGCCTTATTCTAAAATGGATAAAATAAATACAAATCCTCATCATTCTACACACGAGACCCCATAATGACAAAGCGAAAACAGGATCTTAGAAATGTTTGCAAAAATATAAGAAACATAAATACCTTACTTATTTGAGTATTCAGGCCCTTTGCTCTGAGACTCGAAATTGAGCTCAGGTGCATCCTGATTCCATTTGTATTTATTATGGATCCCTCCTGCCTTGGCAGCAGCTACTCATCCTGGGGTTTATTATGGATCCCCATTAGCTCAGCTACTCTTCCTGGGGTTTATTATGGATCCCCATTAGCTCAGCTACTCATCCTGGGGTTTATTATGGATCCCCATTAGCTCAGCTACTCATCCTGGGGTTTATTATGGATCCCCATTAGCTCAGCTACTCTTCCTGGGGTTTATTATGGATCCCCATTAGCTCAGCTACTCATCCTGGGGTTTATTATGGATCCCCATTAGCTCAGCTACTCTTCCTGGGGTCCAACAAAATTATGGCAGTTTATACGATTTTAAAAACATTACAATACATTCTCCGATTTCACAACACACTGTTTGCCCTCAGGCCCCTACTCCACCACTACCACATATGTACAGTACAAAATCCATGTTTACGTGCGTGTATAGTATGTATGCATGTGTCTGTGCCTATGTTTGTGTTGCTTCACAGTCCCCACTGTTCCATAAGGTGTTTTTATTCTGTTTTTTAAATCTAATTGTACTGCTTGTATCAGTTTCTTGATGTGGAATAGAGTTCCATGTAGTCATGACTCTATGTAATACCGTGTGCCTCCCATAGTCTGTTCTGGACTTGAGGACTGTGAGGAGACCTCTTGTGGCATGTCTTGTGGGGTATGCAAGGGTGTTGCAGTCCTTTCAGTCTCTGTAGTAGCTGACATGTATAGAGTTGAGTCATTCACATACATAGACACCCTGGCTTTATTCAAAGCCAGTGGCATGTCATTAGTAAAGATTTTTTTTAAGTAAATGGGCCTAGACAGCTGCCCTGGGGAATTCCTGAATCTCCATAGATTATAAAAATAATTATAATATTTAACCTTTATTTAACCAGGTAGGCCAGTTGAGAACAAGTTCTAATTTACAACTATGACCTGGCCAAGATAAAGCAAAGCAAAGCAGTGCAACAAAAAACAACAACACTGAGTTACACATGGGATAAACAAATGTACAGTCAATAACACAATAGAAAAAGTCTATATACAGTGTGTGCAAATGTAGTAGGATTAGTGAGGTAAGGCAATAAATAGGCCATAGTGGCAAAATATTTACAATTTAGCATTAACACTGGAGTGATAGATGTGCAGAAGATGTGCAAGTAAAGATACTGGGGTGCAAAAGAGCAAAAAAAAGAATAACAATGTGGGGACGAGGTAGTTGGATGGGCTATTTACAGATGGCTGTGTACAGGTGCAGTGATCGGTAAGCTGCTCTGACAGCTGTTGCTTAAAGTGAGGGAGATATGTCTCCAGCTTCAGTGATTTTTGCAATTCGTTCCAGTCATTGGCAGCAAAGAACTGGAAGGAAAGGTGGCCAAACGAGGAGTTGGCTTTGGGGATGACCAGTGAAATATACCTGCTGGAGCACGTGCTATGGGTGGGTGTTGCTATGGTGACTAGTGAGCTGAGATAAGGCGGAGCTTTACCTAGCAAAGACTTATAGATGGCCTGGAGCCAGTGGGTTTAGCGACGAATATGTAGCGAGGGCCAGCCAACGAGAGCATACAGGTCGCAGTTGAGGGTAGTATATGGGGCTTTGGTGACAAAACGGATGGCACTGTGATAGACTGCATCCAATTTTCTGAGTAGAGTGTTGGAGACTGTTTTGTAAATGACATCGCCAAAGTCAAGGATCGGTAGGATAGTCAGTTTTACGAGGCTATGTTTGGCAGCATGAGTGAAGGAGGCTTTGTTGTGAAATATGAAGCCTAGATTTAATTTTGGATAGGAGATGCTTAATGTGAGTCTGGAAGGAGAGTTTACACTCTAACCAGACACCTAGGTATTTGTAGTTGTCCACATATAAGTCAGAACCTTCCAAAGTAGTGATGCTAGTCAGGCGGGCGGGTGAGGGCAGCAATCGGTTGAAGAGCATGCATTTAGTTTTACTAGCAGGCCACGGAATAAGTGTTGTATGGCATTGAAGCTCGTTTGGAGGTTTGTTAACACAGTGTCCAAAGAATGGCCAGATGTATACAGAATGGTGTTGTCTGGGTAGAAGTGGATCAGAGAATCACCAGCAGCAAGAGCGACAATGATATATACAGAGACAAGAGTTGGCCAGAGAATTGAACCCTGTGGCACCCCCATAGAGACTGCCAGAGGTCCGGACAACAGGCCCTCCAATTTGACACACTGAACTCTATCTGAGAAGTAGTTAGTGGAGTAGTCATTTGAGAAACCAAGGCTATTGAGTCTTGCAGATAAGAATGCGGTGATTGACAGAGTTGAAAGCCTTGGCCAGGTCGATGAAGACGGCTGCACAGTATTGTCTTTTATCGATGGTGGTTGTGATGTCATTTAGGACCTTGAGCGTGGCTGAGGTGCACCCATGACCAGCTCGGAAACCAGATTGCATAGTGGAGAAGGTATGGTGGGATTCGAAATGGTCGGTGATCTGTTTATTAACTTGGCTTTCGAAGATTTTAGAAAGGCAGGGTAGGATGGATATAGGTCTGTAACAGTTTGGGTCTAAGGTGTCTCCCCCTTTGAAGAGGGGGATGACCGCGGCAGCTTTCCAATCTTTGGGGATCTCAGACGATACGAATTTTGAGGATAATTTTAGAAAGAGAGGGTCCAGATTGTCTAGCCCAGCTGATTTATAGGGATCCAGAATTTGCAGCTCTTTCAGAACATCAGCTGTTTGGAATTGAGTGAAGGAGAAGCGGGGGGGCGGGGGGAGCATGGCCAGCCGTAGAAAAATGCTCATTGAAATTCTCGATTATGGTGGATTTGTTGCTAGTGACAGTGTTTCCTATCCTCAGTGCAGTGGGCAGCTTGGAGGAGGTGCTCTTATTCTCCATGCACTTTACAGTGTTCATCAACCCTTTAATAATGGGGTGAGAGACAGTGTTTCCTATCCTACAGTGGGCAGCTTGGAGGAGGTGCTCTTATTCTCCATGCACTCTACAGTGTCCATCAACCCTTTAATAATGGGGCTAGTGACAGTGTTTCCTTTCCTCAGTGCAGTGGGCAGCTTGGAGGAGGTGCTCTTATTCTCCATGCACTCTACAGTGTCCATCAACCCTTTAAGGGGCGAGTGACAGTGTTTCCTATCCTCAGTGCAGTGGGCAGCTTGGAGGAGGTGCTCTTATTCTCCATGCACTCTACAGTGTCCATCAACCCTTTAATAACCATGAGCTAACTACATGTAAACACCTTGAACTGTCTTGATTTGTTGTTGATAACATTGATAACCCTGTTGTTGTTATTGTTGTTTATGTTGTGTAGAACAGCTTACAGCCTGAAGAGTCCAGCCTGTCCTCAGACCCCAAATCCAGCCCTCGCATGTCCAGAGCTAGCGTCTTCATCACACAGATACTACAGGTAACACACACACACACACCTTCACACACCTTCACACACACACACACACACACACACACACACACACACACACACACACACACACACACACACACACACACACACACACACACACACACACACACCTCCTCAGTAAAGTGCAATGTGTGTGTGTGTGTAGTTTGTCAGCAGGGTGGATAATAAGTATAAGCGTATGAACAGCAGTGAGCGTGTTCGCATTGTGAGCTCAGGAAACCCAACGCTGCCCAGACCAGGCTTCGAAACCCTGAGACAGGATGGTAAGCCTTGCACCCTACACCCTAAACACTACAGGAAACCCAATGCTGCCCAGACCAGGCTTCTAAACCCTGAGACAGGATGGTAAGCCTTGCACCCTACACCCTAAACACTACAGGAAACCCAACGCTGCCCAGACCAGGCTTCGAAACCCTGAGACAGGATGGTAAGCCTTGCACCCTACACCCTTTTATTTTATTTATTTATTTTATTTTACCTTTATTTAACCAGGTAGGCAAGTTGAGAACAAGTTCTCATTTACAATTGCGACCTGGCCAAGATAAAGCAAAGCAGTTCGACAGATACAACGACACAGAGTTACACATGGAGTAAAACAAACATACAGTCAATAATACAGTATAAACAAGTCTATATACAATGTGAGCAAATGAGGTGAGAAGGGAGGTAAAGGCAAAAAAGGCCATGGTGGCAAAGTAAATACAATATAGCAAGTAAAACACTGGAATGGTAGTTTTGCAATGGAAGAATGTGCAAAGTAGAAATAAAAATAATGGGATGCAAAGGAGCAAAATAAATAAATTAAAATTAAATACAGTTGGGAAAGAGGTAGTTGTTTGGGCTAAATTATAGGTGGGCTATGTACAGGTGCAGTAATCTGTGAGCTGCTCTGACAGTTGGTGCTTAAAGCTAGTGAGGGAGATAAGTGTTTCCAGTTTCAGAGATTTTTGTAGTTCGTTCCAGTCATTGGCAGCAGAGAACTGGAAGGAGAGGCGGCCAAAGAAAGAATTGGTTTTGGGGGTGACTAGAGAGATATACCTGCTGGAGCGTGTGCTACAGGTGGGAGATGCTATGGTGACCAGCGAGCTGAGATAAGGGGGACTTTACCTAGCAGGGTCTTGTAGATGACATGGAGCCAGTGGGTTTGGCGACGAGTATGAAGCGAGGGCCAGCCAACGAGAGCGTACAGGTCGCAATGGTGGGTAGTATATGGGGCTTTGGTGACAAAACGGATTGCACTGTGATAGACTGCATCCAATTTGTTGAGTAGGGTATTGGAGGCTATTTTGTAAATGACATCGCCAAAGTCGAGGATTGGTAGGATGGTCAGTTTTACAAGGGTATGTTTGGCAGCATGAGTGAAGGATGCTTTGTTGCGAAATAGGAAGCCAATTCTAGATTTAACTTTGGATTGGAGATGTTTGATATGGGTCTGGAAGGACTACACACTATACAATACAGGAAACCCAATGCTGCCCAGACCAGGCTTCGAAACCCTGAGACAGGATGGTAAGCCCTGCACCCAATGCTGCCCAGACCAGGCTTCAAAACCCTGAGACACTACACCCTAAACACTACAGGAAACCCAATGCTGCCCAGACCAGGCTTCAAAACCCTGAGACAGGATTGCACCCTGCACACTACACCCTAAACACTACAGGAAACCCTACATGCCCAGACCATAAACCTACATCCTACCATAAACCTACATCCTACCATAAACCTACACTCCTACCATAATACCCTACCTATCCTCTCTCTATATACACACACACCTATACACTACACCTGTTTCTCTCTCTATATACACACACACCTATACACTACACCTGTTTCTCTCTATATACACACACACACCTATACACTACACCTGTTTTCTCTCTATACACACACACACCTATACACTACACCTGTTTCTATATACACACACACACCTATATACACACACACACACCTATACACTACACCTGTTTCTCTCTCACTACACCTGTTTTTTTCTCTCTCTCTCTCTACACACACACCTATACACTACACCTGTTTCTCTCTCATATATATACACACACACCTATACACTACACCTGTTTCTCTCTTCTCTCTACACACACACCTATACACTACACCTGTTTTCTCTCTCTCTCTATACACACACCTATACACTACATATATACACACACACCTATACACTACACCTGTTTCTCTCTCATATATATATATGCTGTATATTATTATACACCCTACACCCTGTTTCTCTCTCTCTCTCTATACACACACACCAACAGTGGGGAGAACAAGTATTTGATACACTGCCAATTTTGCAGTTTTTCCTACATACAAAGCATGTAGAGGTAATTTTTATCATAGGTACACTTCAACTGTGAGAGACGGTATCTAAAACAAAAATCCGGAAAATCACTATGATTTTTAAGTAATTAATTTGCATTTTATTGCTTGACATAAGTATTTGATCACCTACCAACCAATAAGAATTCCGGCTCTCACAGACCTGTTAGTTTTTCTTTAAGAAGCCCTCGTTCTCCACTCATTACCTGTATTAACTGCACCTGTTTGAACTCGTTACCTGTATAAACGACACCTGTCCACACACTCAATCAAACAGACTCCAACCTCTCCACAATGGCCAAGACTAGAGAGCTGTGGAAGGACATCAGGGATAAAATTGGAGACCTGCACAGGGTTGGGCTACAGGACAATAGGCTTGGTGAGAAGGCAACAACTGTTGGCGCAATTATTAGAAAATGGAAGAAGTTCAAGATGACGGTCAATCACGCTCGGTCTGGGGCTCCATGCAAGATGACGGTCAATCACGCTCGGTCTGGGGCTCCATGTCAATCAAGATGACGGTCAATCACCCTCGGTCTGGGGCTCCATGCAAGATGACGGTCAATCACCCTCGGTCTGGGGCTCCATGCAAGATGACGGTCAATCACCCTCGGTCTGGGGCTCCATGCAAGATGACGGTCAATCACCCTCGGTCTGGGGCTCCATGCAAGATGACGGTCAATCACCCTCGGTCTGGGGCTCCATGCAAGATGACGGTCAATCACGCTCGGTCTGGGGCTCCATGCCAGATCTCACCTCGTGGGGCATCAATGATAATGAAGAAGGTGAGGGATCAGCCCAGAACTACACGGCAGGACCTGGTCAATGACCTGAAGAGAGCTGGGACCACAGTCTCAAAGAAAACCATTAGTAACACACTAAAATAACACATCCTAGATCTGAATGAATGAAATATTCTTATGAAATACTTTTTCTTTACATAGTTGAATGTGCTGACAACAAAATCACACAAATTATCGATGGAAATCAAATATATCAACCCATGGAGGTCTGGATTTGGAGTCACACTCAAGATTAAAGTGGAAAACCACACTACAGGCTGTTCCAACTTTGATGTAATGTGCCTGTATGACCTCCCTACAACGCCTGGGCATGCTCCTGATGAGGTGGCGGATGGTCTCCTGAAGGATCTCCTCCCAGACCTGGACTAAAGCATCCGCCAACTCCTGGACAGTCTGTGGTGCAACGTGGCGTTGGTGGATGGAGCGAGACATGATGTCCAAGATGTGCTCAATTGGATACATGTCTGTTGAACGGGCGGGCCAGGCCATAGCATCAATGCCTTCCTCTTGCAAGAACAGCTGACACACTCCAGCCACATGAGGTCTAGCATTGTCTTGCATTAGGAGGAACCCAGGGCCAACCGCACCAGCATATGGTCTCACAAAAGGGGTCTGAGGATCTCATCTCGGTACCTAATGGCAGTCAGGCTACCTCTGGCGAGCACATGGAGGGCTGTGCGGCCCCCCCCAAAGAAATGCCACCCCACACCATGACTGACCCACCGCCAAACCGGTCATGCTGGAGGATATTGCAGGCAGCAGAACGTTCTCCACTGTGTCTCCAGACTGTCACATGTGCTCAGTGTGAACCTGCTTTCATCTGTGAAGAGCACAGGGCGCCAGTGGCGAATTTGCCAATCTTGGTGTTCTCTGGCAAATGAAAAACGTCCTGCACGGTGTTGGGCTGTAAGCACAACCCCCACCTGTGGACGTCGGGCCCTCATGGAGTCTGTTTCTGACCGTTTGAGCCGACACATGCACATTTGTGGCCTGCTGGAGGTCATTTTGCAGGGCTCTGGCAGTGCTCCTCCTGCTCTTCCTTGCACAAAGGCGGAAGTAGCGGTCCTACTGCTGGGTTGTTGCCCTCCTACGGCCTCCTCCACGTCTCCTGATGTACTGGCCTGTCTCCTGGTAGCGCCTCCATGCTCTGGACACTACGCTGACAGACACAGCAAACCTTCTTGCCACAGCTCGCATTGATGTGCCATCCTGGATGAGCTGCACTACCTGAGCCACTTGTGTGGGTTGTAGACTCTGTCTCATGCTACCACTAGAGTGAAAGCACCGCCAGCATTCAAAAGTGACCAAAACATCAGCCAGGAAGCATAGGAACTGAGAAGTGGTCTGTGGTCCCCACCTGCAGAACCTATAATTTCCACCTGTTGTCTATTCCATTTGCACAACAGCATGTGAAATGTATTGTCAATCAGTGTTGCTTCCTAAGTGGACAGTTTGATTTCACAGAAGTGTGATTGACTTGGAGTTACATTGTGTTGTTTAAGTGTTCCCTTTATTTTCTTTGAGCAGTGTATATTAGCATTGTATATATTTATGCTGTATAGTAATCAAAATCAAATCAAATCAAATTTATTTATATAGCCCTTCGTACATCAGCTGATATCTCAAAGTGCTGTACAGAAACCCAGCCTAAAACCCCAAACAGCAAGCAATGCAGGTGTAGAAGCACGGTGGCTAGGAAAAACTCCCTAGAAAGGCCAAAACCTAGGAAGAAACCTAGAGAGGAACCAGGCTATGTGGGGTGGCCAGTCCTCTTCTGGCTGTGCCGGGTGGAGATTATAACAGAACATGGCCAAGATGTTCAAATGTTCATAAATGACCAGCATGGTCGTATAATAATAAGGCAGAACAGTTGAAACTGGAGCAGCAGCACGGTCAGATGGACTGGGGACAGCAAGGAGTCATCATGTTAGGTAGTCCTGGGGCATGGTCCTAGGGCTCAGGTCCTCCGAGAGAGAGAAAAAAAGAGAGAATTAGAGAGAGCATATATTATTATACACTCTACAACCTGTACCCTTTACAATGTGTGTGTGTGTGTGTGTGTGTGTGTGTGTGTGTGTGTGTGTGTGTGTGTGTGAAGACTGTGCAGACCCATACAGTGATGTGAGTAGGAGTGTGAACCTGGTTCCGTACAGCCTGGTCTCCCCTCAGCGGGTCCAGAGGAAGAGGCCGGTTCTGATCAGTCCAAACAGTCTGGCCCGGACCATTATTCAGAAGATACTCAACATGGGTGGAGCCATGGACTTCAACATCTGCAAACCAGGTCGGGTTGTGTGTGTGTGTGTGTGTTTAATATTATTTTGTTATATTATATTAATAAAAGGTCATGTATTCCAGATGTCCTAACTAAAGAAGAGTTCTTAATGAGACAGAGGATTGAACCCATCATCTCCTCCAGAGAGAAGAACACCAACACCTACGAGGTTGTCTCTCCTGAGAACATAGAGGCTGTTGCTGCAAAGGTACATACTATTTTACATCTTGACTGATTTATTTTATAGAACCTTTATTTTAGCAGGGAGTCCCATTGAGACCAAGGCCTCTTTTCCAACGTAATAAAACCACACAATATGACAAGCAATTTAAAAAGAAAACACATTCCTCAACAACGAGGTCCTTCATTTTAAAGAGCGACTGCATTTAAAAAAAATGAAAAGCAATAAATCCCGAAGTGTAAATAGGATCCTTTTGGTCATAAAGTCTCGTCTAAAACGGAGTTTGGAACATCCGTGCGTCACAACGGGTAAATGAATGTTGGGTTTCTATCTAATAGCATAGACAGTGAGACAGACCTGCCCAGCAGCTCCAACTTGGTTACATAAGACGACACGACGCCCATTTCTTTACTTGAGAAACCAAACACCTTAGTTAGATGTAAAAATGTGCAACTAAAACATCCTTGGCAAAAACAGATTTCTTAAATTGTCTTAGATTAATTCTGGGGGGTTTTGAGTGAAATAGGCTTCTTCATCTACAGTGGCTCAAGGGGGACAAACATCATTAACCAAACGCAGAATTGGTCAGGAAAACTATTTTCTAATGAACAACAGAAAAACACACGTGCCAATCGGTTGTTCAGTAGTGTAAACAACTTGAACTGCCCAGGAGCATCAAGGTGCAGAGTGCTCTGCAGATCATTCCATTGAGGTCCTCCATTAACAACTTGAACTGCCCTGGAGGCCCCGGAGCATCAAGGTGCAGAGAGCTCTGTATTACATCTGCTAAACATGTGTATGCGACCAACATGTTTAATTTGATAATTTCATACACGGGTTCAAAACAACAATGCAGATTCCCTGAATTCTGTAGTTAACCATCCCTGTGACCAGGTCTGGTGACTCGTATGTCACTCATTTAACAATGAAGTAAGGTATGGAGGAAGTTTTCACAAGAGGGCTTTCTAAACAAAAAAATTGAATCAAGTCACATCTAATTTAATTTGTCACATGTACCGAATACAACAAGTGTAGACTACCAGCCAATGTACAGAAAAATCTGCTATATTTATATTTACCATGTCCTTGATCAGCCACTATTGAAGTACATTTTGAAGCTGAGTGTTGAGTGTTGATTGAAGATTCTAAAATGTTCGCTAGACAGTTTAGAGATCAGGAGATCATTACTCAGGGGTCATCACATGGGCAGCCTTCCAGAAACATGAGTGACAAGACAGTTTAGAGATCAGGAGATCATTACTCAGGGGTCATCACCTTGGTAGAGAGGGAGCACATGGGCAGCCTTCCAGAAACCTGAGTGACAAGACAGTTTAGAGATCAGGAGATCATTACTCAGGGGTCACCACCTTGGTAGAGAGGGAGCACATGGGCAGCCTTCCAGAAACATGATTGGATTTAAATCAGTGTATTTTAGTATTTTCAAATACATGCCAGTACTTTCCAAGTGTATTTCCAAGTACATTCCAATATTCAACTACTTGTTCAATTTGGAAATGTATATGAAAGGAATTTAGATATTTGAAATAGTATTTGAACCCAGGTCTGTTGTGTGCAGGGTAAACACTGTTTGATGGAGGCTGACGTGAGCTGTGTTAAAGACCTTTTGAGGAGAGAGATCTACCCAATCATCATCCACATCAAGATCTGTGACAAGAACATCAGGAAGCTAAGGTACGCTGACCTCTAACCCCTTGCATCTGTCTCCTACAGGAAGCTGTCCCTGCGTGTGGACAGTGAGGAAGAGTTTGTCAGAGTGTGTCGGAGCAGAGAGAGAGAGCTGGAGAGTATTCCTAACCCCTCACCTCTAACCCCTTGCATCTGTCTCCTACAGGAAGCTGCCCCTTCGTGTGGACAGTGAGGAGGAGTTTGTCAGAGTGTGTCGGAGCAGAGAGAGAGAGCTGGAGAGTGTTCCGTGTCTCTATGCGTGTCTGGAGCCTGAGGAATGGGCTGGGCCTGATGACCTCATCAGAGTGGTGAAAGACAGAATCCAGGAGGAACAGAGGAAGACTGTCTGGGTGGAGCAAGACCTGCTGTAACACACACAGATTAATGCATGCACACACCTCACACACACACAAGGTGTGCAAGATGGCGACGCTGGGTTAGATGCCACAAAATAGTTGGGAGTCCCCGGTAGGGGCTGCACACAATTGGCCCAGCGTCGTCTTGGTTTGGCTGGGGTACGCCGTCATTGTAAATAGCAATTTGTTCTTAACTGACTTGCCTAATTAAGTAAAGGTTAAATAAAATACAAAATTGTTGAGAGGTAAACCTGTAGTCAGCATTTCATTATTATGTCACATTGGGTGAACCTGTGGTCAGTGCTCAGGTCTGTTCGACGCTGGTCCGACCAATCTGATTCCACGCTTCAAGATCGCTTCGATCACGTGGACTGGGATATGTTCCGGATAGCCTCAGATAATAACATTGATGTATACGCTGACTCGGTGAGCGATTTTATTAGCAAGTGCATCGGTGATGTGGTACCCACGGTGAATATTAAAACCTTCCCCAACCAGAAACTGTGGATTGATGGCAGCATTCGAGCAAAACTGAAAGCACGCGAACACCTGCTTTTAATCATGGCAAGTCGACCGGAAACATGACCGAATACAAACAGTGTAGCTATTCCCTCTGTAAGGCATTTAAACAAGCTAAGCTTCAGTATAGAGACAAAGTAGAGTCGCAATTCAATGGCTCAGACACGAGACGTATGTGGCAGGGTCTACAAAAAGAAAACCAGCCCCGTCGCGGACACCGATTTCTTGCTCCCACACCAACTAAACAACTTCTTTGCTCGCTGTGAGGACAATACATTGCCACTGACATGGCCCGCTACCAAAACCTGCGGACTCTCCTTCACAGCAGCCAACGTGAGTAAAACATTTAAATGTGCATACGTATATACTGTACTCTATATCATCTACTGCATCTTTATGTAATACATGTATCACTTGTTGGAGAATAATCAGAATTAGTTGGTAACATAGGTAAGATGTTTTATATTCATCATATGTTTGTAAGTTACTTCTCATCAGAATGTTTTTGTATAATACTGTGGCGGGGTTTGCAGTCATCTGGTCTCTGTCAAGACTAAGTTGCTTGGGCCGGAGAGAGGGGAGAGGTCAAGCGTGGATCTCTTGGCTCCACAATGTCTGTGTGCCAGTAAATGTGTGATCTTGTCAAGATAGGATGGATTTGATATATGCCTGTTGATATGGAGGATTTGTTTATGGTTCTGAGTTTGAGAAAATAACATAGTTTAGGAGACAAAGCTGAACGATAAATTATGCCTATGCTGTCTGGCTATGTGTGTCTTTGCTATAAAGGATCTCAGTTGCAATGTGTAAGGGACTCTCAGAGAATTCATTGATAGACACTGAATTCATCTGAGAGTCACAGGGTTGTGATGGAGCTCATATAATTAAAGATGGACTTTGTGATAACTAACTCTGACTTGTGTGTGGTTTGCTCTCATGATTTGGTAAATACAGAAAATTTCCACGACACACTAGCCACTTTAAACTATGCCACTTTGTTTACATGCCCTACATTACTCATCTCATATGTATATACTGTACTCGATACCATCTACTGCATCTTGCCTATGCCGTTCTGTGCCATCACTCATTCATATATCTTTATGTACATATTCTTTATCCCTTTACACTTGTGTATAAGACAGTAGTTTTGGAATTGTTAGTTAGATTACTCGTTGGTTATTACTGCATTGTCGGAACTAGAAGCACAAGTATTTCGCTACACTCGCATTAACACCTGCTAACCATGTGTATGTGACAAATACATTTGATTTGATTTGGCCATAGGTAGATTTTCCAACAAGACAATGACACAAAACATACCTCAAGATCCACACAGAAATGGTTCTGTGACAACAAAATCAATGTTCTGCCATGGCCATCTCAGACTTTAATCCAATCGCAAACCTGTGGGCTGAGTGGAAGAGGGCAGTTGATAAGCGTAAACCCAAGAATGTGAAGGATCTTGAAAGGATCTGCATAGAGGAATGGTCCAAAATCCCTCCAAAAATGTGTTCCTTAACCTTGTCAAACATTACAGGAAAAGACTCCATGCTGTTATCCTTGCCAGAGGTGGTTGCACTAAGTACTAAATGAGGAGTGCCAATAATTATGAAACCTTGATTTTGGTTAAATTTATTTTTGTATTAAATAATTGTATGATTTTGCATGGTTCCATTGAAACATTAATAAAGTACAGTATTTCTCACATGTTGGTATTTTGAGTTTCTCTCTATAATGATTTTTAAAGTATTGTTTGTGCATTACCAGTGCCAGTAATTTGAGCCCAGTGGTTTATTGTACAGCGTACCATGCCTGTCCTGTGCATATGACAAATACTCTTGACTTGACACACACACACACACGGTTGTGAACAGTTATAGAATAAGGCCAAACCCAGGAGGTTCTGATTAAAGACATGTACCCTACTCACAGTGGTGGACTCGATTCTATTCTACTCGAATCTATTCTGTTCTCTTTTGTTCTACTCTATTCGGTTCTACTCTATTCTGCTTTGTTCTATTCTTTTCGTTCTACTCTATTCTGTTCTATTCTGTTTTGTTCTATTCTATTCGTTCTACTCTATTCTGTTCTATTCTATTCGTTCTACTCTATTCTGCTTTGTTCTATTCTATTCATTCTACTCTATTCTGTTCTATTCTGTTTTGTTCTATTCTATTCGTTCTACTCTATTCTGTTCCATTCTATTCTGCTTTGTTCTAATCAAATCAAATCAAATTTATTTATATAGCCCTTCGTACATCAGCTGATATCTCAAAGTGCTGTACAGAAACCCAGCCTAAAACCCCAAACAGCAAGCAATGCAGGTGTAGAAGCACAGTGGCTAGGAAAAACTCCCTAGAAAGGCCAAAACCTAGGAAGAAACCTAGAGAGGAACCAGGCTATGTGGGGTGGCCAGTCCTCTTCTGGCTGTGCCGGGTGGAGATTATAACAGAACATGGCCAAGATGTTCAAATGTTCATAAATGACCAGCATGGTCGAATAATAATAAGGCAGAACAGTTGAAACTGGAGCAGCAGCACAGTCAGGTGGAAGTTGAAACTGGAGCAGCAGCATGGCCAGGTGGACTGGGGACAGCAAGGAGTCATCATGTCAGGTAGTCCTGGGGCATGGTCCTAGGGCTCAGGTCAGTTGAAACTGGAACAGCAGCATGGCCAGGTGGACTGGGGACAGCAAGGAGTCATGTCAGGTAGTCCTGGAGCTCAGGTCCTAGGGCTCAGGTCCTCCGAGAGAGAGAAAGAAAGAGAGAAGGAGAGAATTAGAGAACGCACACTTAGATTCACACAGGACACCGAATAGGACAGGAGAAATACTCCAGATATAACAAACTGACCCCAGCCCCCGACACAAACTACTGCAGCATAAATACTGGAGGCTGAGACAGGAGGGGTCAGGAGACACTGTGGCCCCATCCGAGGTCACCCCGGACAGGGCCAAACAGGAAGGATATAACCCCACCCACTTTGCCAAAGCACAGCCCCCACACCACCAGAGGGATATCTTCAACCACCAACTTACCATCCTGAGACAAGGCTGAGTATAGCCCACAAAGATCTCCGCCACGGCACAACCCAAGGGGGGCGCCAACCCAGACAGGATGACCACAACAGTGAATCAACCCACTCAGGTGACGCACCCCCTCCAGGGACGGCATGAGAGAGCCCCAGTAAGCCAGTGACCCAGCCCCTGTAATAGGGTTAGAGGCAGAGAATCCCAGTGGAAAGAGGGCAACCGGCCAGGCAGAGACAGCAAGGGCGGTTCGTTGCTCCAGAGCCTTTCCGTTCACCTTCCCACTCCTGGACCAGACTACACTCAATCATATGACCCACTGAAGAGATGAGTCTTCAGTAAAGACTTAAAGGTTGAGACCGAGTTTGCGTCTCTGACATGGGTAGGCAGACCGTTCCATAAAAATGGAGCTCTATAGGAGAAAGCCCTGCCTCCAGCTGTTTGCTTAGAAATTCTAGGGACAATTAGGAGGCCTGCGTCTTGTGACCGTAGCGTACGTGTAGGTATGTACGGCAGGACCAAATCAGAGAGATAGGTAGGAGCAAGCCCATGTAATGCTTTGTAGGTTAGCAGTAAAACCTTGAAATCAGCCCTTGCTTTGACAGGAAGCCAGTGTAGAGGCTAGCACTGGAGTAATATGATCAAATTTTTTGGTTCTAGTCAGGATTCTAGCAGCCGTATTTAGCACTAACTGAAGTTTATTTAGTGCTTTATCCGGGTAGCCGGAAAATAGAGCATTGCAGTAGTCTAACCTAGAAGTGACAAAAGCATGGATTAATGGATGGATTCTACTCTATTCTGCTTCTTTTCTATTCGTTCTACTCTATTCTGTTCTATTCTGCTTTGTTCTATTCTATTCTGTTCTATTCTGTTCTACTCTATTCTGCTTTGTTCTATTCGTTCTACTCTGTTCTATTCTGTTTTGTTCTATTCGTTCTACTCTATTCTGTTCCATTCTATTCTGCTTTGTTCTACTCTATTCTGCTTTGTTCTATTCTATTCTGTTCTACTCTATTCTGCTTCTTTTCTATTCGTTCTACTCTATTCTGTTCTATTCTGCTTTGTTCTACTCGATTCTGCTTTGTTCTATTCTATTCTGTTCTATTTGGCTTTGTTCTATTCTATTCTACTCTATTTGGTTCTATTCTATTTGTTCTACTCTATTCGGCTCTATTCTGTTCTACTCTCTTCTGCTTTGTTACATTCTATTATATTCTGTTCTACTCTATTCTACTTTGTTCTATTCTACTCGTTTATATTATATTCTTTATATTCAATTCTGTTCTGTTCTATTCCATTCTTCTTTGTTCTATTCTACTCTACTTATTTACTGTAAAATAGCATTGTATTTGGTCAAAAGTTTACTAAGGGTTGGTAACAGGCTGATTGGTCGGGTATTTGAGCCAGTAAAGGGGGCTTTACTATTCTTGGGTAGCGGAATTACTTTTGCTTCCCTCCAGGCCCGAGGGAACGCACGTTCCTGTTGCCTTAAATTAGGGGTGAATAGCGGGAACTGGTGCAAAATCAGGATCCCTTTAAATCAGCTGGGCTAGACAATCTGGACCCTCTCTTTCTAAAATGATCTGCAGAAATTGTTGCAACCCCTATTACTAGCCTGTTAAACCTCTCGTATCGTCTTGAGATCCCTAAAGATTGGATAGCTGCCGTGGTCATCCCCCTCGTCAAAGGGGGAGACACTCTAGACCCAAACTGTTATAGATCTATATCTATCCTTCCCTGACTTTCTAAGGTCTTCGAAAGCAAAGTTAACAGACAGATCACCGACCATTTCGAATCCCACCATACCTTCTCCACTATGCAATCTGGTTTCCGAGCTGGTCATGGGTGCACCGCAGCCACGCTCAAGGTCAAAAACAATATCTTGTATATTTTGGTAAGCAGTCATGTCTGTTCTAGTGGGCAAATATGTAAAGAACTTTCTTTCCCATTGTTTTTGTTTCATTACTTTTTGTTTCTGTTTGCTTCTTTCTGTTTGCTTCTTGTACTTCCGGCGCCGACAGATGGCCTCCTCGCTTAGCGTTCCTAGGAAACTATGCAGTTTTTAGTTTTTTTACGTGTTAATACTTACATTGGTACCCCAGGTCATCTTAGGTTTCATTACATACAGTCGAGAAGAACTACTGAATATAAGATCAGCGTCAACTCACCATCAGTACGACCAAGAATATGAGGGTAGCAAGTTTTAAGTTCCTCGGCATACACATCACAGACAAACTGAATTGGTCCACTCACACAGACAGCATCGTGAGGAAGGCGCAGCAGCGCCTCTTCAACCTCAGGAGGCTGAAGAAATTCGGCTTGTCACCAAAAGCACTCACAAACTTCTACAGATGCACAATCGAGAGCATCCTGGCGGGCTGTATCACCGCCTGGTATGGCAACTGCACCGCCCTCAACCGTAAGGCTCTCCAGAGGGTAGTGAGGTCTGCACAACGCATCACCGGGGGCAAACTACCTGCCCTCCAGGACACCTACACCACCCGATGCTACAGGAAGGCCATAAAGATCATCAAGGACATCAACCACCCGAGCCACTGCCTGTTCACCCCGCTGTCATCCAGAAGGCGAGGTCAGTACAGGTGCATCAAAGCTGGGACCGAGAGACTGAAAAACAGCTTCTATCTCAAGGCCATCAGACTGTTAAACTGTCAATGACACTGACTCTACTCCAGCCACTTTAATCATGGGAATTGATGGGAAATGATGTAAATATATCACTAGCCACTTTAAACAATGCTACCTTATATAATGTTACTTACCCTACATTGTTCATCTCATATGCATACGTTGATACTGTACTCTATATCATCGACTGCATCCTTATGTAATACATGTATCACTAGCCACTTTAACTATGCCACTTGGTTTACATACTTATCTCATATGTATATACTGTACTCGATATCATCTACTGTATCTTGCCTATGCTGCTCTGTACCATCACTCATTCATATATCCTTATGTACATATTCTTTATCCCCTTACACTGTGTATAAGACAGTAGTTTTTTTGGAATTGTTAGTTAGATTACTTGCTCGTTATTACTGCATTGTCGGAACTAGAAGCACAAGCATTTCGCTACACTCGCATTAACATCTGCTAACCATGTGTATGTGACAAATAAAATTTGATTTGATTTGATTTCGCGACGCGGATCCTGTGTTCTGCCTTACAAACAGGACAACGGAGTGGATTCCATGCAGCGACCCAAAAAAACGACTCCGAAAAAGAGGGAAACGAGGCGGTCTTCTGGTCAGACTCCGGAGACGGGCACACCGTGCACCACTCCCTAGCATTCTTCTTGCCAATGTCCAGTCTCTTGACAACACGGTTGATGAAATCCGAGCAAGGGTAGCATTCCAGAGGGACATCAGAGACTGTAACGTTCTCTGCTTCACGGAAACATGGCTCACGTCGAGAGACGCTATCGGAGTCGGTGCAGCCAGCTGGTTTCACGCATCGCGCCGACAGAAACAAACATCTTTCTGGTAAGAAGAGGGGCGGGGACGTATGCTTTATGGTTAACGAGACGTGGTGAGGTCACAACAACATACAGGAACTCAAGTCCTTCTGTTCTCCTGATTTAGAATTCCTCACAATCAAATGTCAACCGCATTATCTACCAAGGGAATTCTCTTCGATTATAAATCACAGCCGTATATATTCCCCCCCAAGCAGACACATCGATGGCTCTGCACAAACTTTATTTGACTCTTTGCAAACTGGAATCCACATATCCTGAGGCTGCATTCATTGTAGCTGGGGATTTTAACAAGGCTAATCTGAAAACAAGACTCCCTAAATTGTATCAGCATATCGATTGCGCAACCAGGGCTGGTAAAACCTTGGATCATTGTTATTCTAACTTCCGCGATGCATATAAGGCCCTCCCCCGCCCTCCTTTCGGAAAAGCTGACCACGACTCCTTTTTGTTGCTCCCTGCCTACAGACAGAAGCTAAAACAAGAAGCTCCCACGCTGAGGTCTGTTCAACGCTGGTCCGACCAATCTGATTCCACGCTCCAAGGCTGCTTCCATCACGTGGACTGGGATATGCTTCGTATTGCGTCAAAGAACAACATTGACGAATACGCTGAATCGGTGAGCGAGTTCATTAGAACGTGCGTTGAAGATGTTGTTCCCATAGCAACGATTAAAACATTCCCAAACCAGAAACCGTGGATTGATGGCAGCATTCGCGAGAAA
The DNA here is from genome assembly GCF_018296145.1 of Oncorhynchus tshawytscha. Classification (NCBI taxonomy): domain Eukaryota; kingdom Metazoa; phylum Chordata; class Actinopteri; order Salmoniformes; family Salmonidae; genus Oncorhynchus; species Oncorhynchus tshawytscha. The sequence continues at coordinate 143,762 of NW_024609544.1, forward strand.
CTGAAAGCGCGAACCACTGATTTTAATCAGGGCAAGGTGACCGGAAACATGACCGAATACAAACAGTGTAGCTATTCCCTCCGCAAGGCAATCAAACAAGCTAAGCGTCAGTATAGAGACAAAGTAGAATCGCAATTCAACGGCTCAGACACAAGAGGTATGTGGCAGGGTCTAGAGTCAATCATGGATTACAAAAAGAAAACCAGCTCAGTCATGGACCAGGATGTCTTGCTCCCAGGCAGACTAAATAACTTTTTTGCCCGCTTTGAGGACAATACAGTGCCACTGACACGGCCCGCTACCAAAACATGCGGACTCTCCTTCACTGCAGCCGAGGTGAGTAAAACATTTAAATGTGTTAACCCTCGCAGGGCTGCAGGCCCAGACGGCATCCCCAGCCACGCCCTCAGAGCATGCGCAGACCAGCTGGCTGGTGTGTTTACGGACATATTCAATCAATCCCTATCCCAGTCTGCTGTTCCCACATGCTTCAAGAGGGCCACCATTGTTCCTGTTCCCAAAAAAGCTAAGGTAACTGAGCTAAACGACTACCGCCCCGTAGCACTCACTTCCGTCATCATGAAGTGCTTTGAGAGACTAGTCAAGGACCATATCACCTCCACCCTACCTGACACCCTAGACCCACTCCAATTTGCTTACCGCCCAAATAGGTCCACAGACGATGCAATCTCAACCACACTGCACACTGCCCTAACCCATCTAGACAAGAGGAATACCTATGTGAGAATGCTGTTCATCGACTACAGCTCAGCATTTAACACCATAGTACCCTCCAAGCTCGTCATCAAGCTTGAGACCCTGGGTCTCGACCCCGCCCTGTGCAACTGGGTACTGGACTTCCTGACGGGCCGCCCCCAGGTGGTGAGGGTAGGCAACAACATCTCCTCCCCTCTGATCCTCAACACTGGGGCCCCACAAGGGTGCGTTCTGAGCCCTCTCCTGTACTCCCTGTTCACCCACGACTGCGTGGCCAGGCACGCCTCCAACTCAATCATCAAGTTTGCGGACGACACAACAGTGGTAGGCTTGATTACCAACAACGACGAGACGGCCTACAGGGAGGAGGTGAGGGCCCTCGGAGTGTGGTGTCAGGAAAATAACCTCACACTCAACGTCAACAAAACTAAGGAGATGATTGTGGACTTCAGGAAACAGCAGAGGGAACACCCCCTATCCACATCGATGGAACAGTAGTGGAGAGGGTAGCAAGTTTTAAGTTCCTCGGCATACACATCACAGACAAACTGAATTGGTCCACTCACACAGACAGCATCGTGAGGAAGGCGCAGCAGCGCCTCTTCAACCTCAGGAGGCTGAAGAAATTCGGCTTGTCACCAAAAGCACTCACAAACTTCTACAGATGCACAATCGAGAGCATCCTGGCGGGCTGTATCACCGCCTGGTATGGCAACTGCACCGCCCTCAACCGTAAGGCTCTCCAGAGGGTAGTGAGGTCTGCACAACGCATCACCGGGGGCAAACTACCTGCCCTCCAGGACACCTACACCACCCGATGCTACAGGAAGGCCATAAAGATCATCAAGGACATCAACCACCCGAGCCACTGCCTGTTCACCCCGCTGTCATCCAGAAGGCGAGGTCAGTACAGGTGCATCAAAGCTGGGACCGAGAGACTGAAAAACAGCTTCTATCTCAAGGCCATCAGACTGTTAAACAGCCACCACTAACATTGAGTGGCTACTGCCAACACACTGTCAATGACACTGACTCTACTCCAGCCACTTTAATCATGGGAATTGATGGGAAATGATGTAACTATATCACTAGCCACTTTAAACAATGCTACCTTATATAATGTTACTTACCCTACATTGTTCATCTCATATGCATACGTTGATACTGTACTCTATATCATCGACTGCATCCTTATGTAATACATGTATCACTAGCCACTTTAACTATGCCACTTGGTTTACATACTTCTCATATGTATATACTGTACTCGATATCATCTACTGTATCTTGCCTATGCTGCTCTGTACCATCACTCATTCATATATCCTTATGTACATATTCTTTATCCCCTTACACTGTGTATAAGACAGTAGTTTTTTTTGGAATTGTTAGTTAGATTACTTGCTTTTTATTACTGCATTGTCGGAACTAGAAGCACAAGCATTTCGCTACACTCGCATTAACATCTGCTAACCATGTGTATGTGACAAATAAAATTTGATTTGATTTGATCTAACTTTTATAGATGCCTTGGTGGGTGGGTGGTTTGGAGGGAGGGAGTGCAGGGTTGGAGAGAGGGGATGGATGGGAGAATGAGTGGCTGGTGTTGTACTGTTTTTGTTGTTATATCTGAACATCTATATATAAAGTTAATTTAAAAATAATAATAAATAAGAACAGAGTAACAGCAGCATATGATGAGGGTAAAAGTGTGTGTATGTTTGTGTGTGTTGGATTAAGGGATGGACCCAATCATCACCAGTCTAACACCAAAGGATCCATATGTGGCAACTGGCCTTAACAAGTCAGGGTTAGGGGTCAGGGTGATAACACAGCAGCAGACTTGGTTCATGCCTTAGTTTATATTTCTCACATGATATCCTGATGAAATATACATCATTCTGAAATCCAATAAAACTAGAGTACTGAAATCAAGACATGGACCCACATCAGAATAATGTTAGTCATTCTGTATAGAAGAGAAACATGAAGATTCTGCTCTGAGGGATTCTAGAACAACATGCTGATTCTGCTCTGAGGGATTCTAGAACAACATGATGATTTTGCTCTGAGGGATTCTAGAACAACATGATGATTCTGCTCTGAGGGATTCTAGAACAACATGATTATTCTGCTCTAAGGGATTCTAGAACAATCCTGTTGATGTACTGTCAGATGGAAACACTCTAACCCAACATGTAAATTCTACTCTGTGAATGACGAGGTTTGTGGCACAGATCATTATCATGAAATAACAGACAACAGTTCACAGTAAACACAGACTATCATTGTGCACACCCCTATACAACCCTATTACATAGCATCAGCAAGGTACATAAAACACTGACACCATCCCTTTAAGCCCGATAGATAGGTCATCCCTTTAAGACCTCAAATATACAGATGTTCTGTATATTTGAAAAATGAGTTAAAAAAATTATTTACAAAAATACTTTGCTGTGTAAACTTTTCATTTTCATTCTAACCAAAGGCCCTAAACCTCTAACCTCGTCTAACTTGAACCCTCTAACCCTGTCTAACTCTAACCCTAACCTCCTGTTTAACCCTGCCCCTTGTCTAACCCTAACCCCCTGTCTAACCCTAACCTCCTGTTTAACCCTAACCTCCTGTTTAACCCTAACCCCGTCTAACCCCAACCTCCTGTCTATCCTTGTCTTCCTCTTTTTATACGGTAACATGTTGTAACATGTTTCCCCATGCTTCCAGTAGTAGCACACCCATTGGGTTTGTTTCAGAAAATCATTCCCTTCAACATAACCCTACAACTCCTCAGGTCCTGATGGCTTCCTTATAGAAGGGTGATAATGTTGACATCAGTCACTGTGAAACAAGGCATTTCCTTTCCACATTAAAACATAAAACATAAAAAATCCCTTTCATGCTTAACTTTAATGCTGGAAAATAAGTGAACATTAAAAACAACTTGAAAACAACGAATTCCCAAACAGTCCAACTCCTCATAGGATGATCAGTAGTGACCAGGGTTCCATCCGGGTTCCATGACGACATGACAGACACCGGGGTTCCATGACGACATGACAGACACCGGGGTTCCATGACGACATGACAGACACCGGGGTTCCATGACGACATGACAGACACCGGGGTTCCATGACGACATGACAGACACCGGGGTTCCATGATGACAGACACCGGGGTTCCATGATGACACCGGGGTTCCATGATGACACCGGGGTTCCATGATGACATGACAGACACCAGGGTTCCATGATGACATGACAGACACCGGGGTTCCATGATGACACCGGGGTTCCATGATGACACCGGAGTTCCATAATGACACCGGAGTTCCATAATGACACCGGAGTTCCATGATGACATGACAGACACCAGGGTTCCATGATGACATGACAGACACCGGGGTTCCATGATGACATGACAGACACCGGGTTTCCATGATGATATGACAGACACCAAGGTTCCATGATGACATGACAGACACCAGGGTTCCATGATGACATGACAGACACCAGGGTTCCATGATGACATGACAGACACCAGGGTTCCATGATGCCATCAAAGCCACCAGGGTTCCAGCAGTCAGGAGTCCAAGTCTTCTCCAAAGGAAATTGAACCTAACTCTAACTTTCCTCTGTTCTCCTGCTGAGTCTAGAACAGGAGCAGAAGATGCAGCACTCTGGTCTGGCTGGTCTTAGAAAAGAATGTTCAACCTGGAACCATAAAGGATTCTTCGATTTTCCCCATAGGAGAACCCACTGACAATAGCTATTTTTGGTTCCAAGTAGAACGGTTTAATTAATTCAAGGTTCTACGTGGAACAGTTCCATCACTAAAAGGTTCTAAGTAGAACCTGTTTCACCACCAAAAAGTTATACCTGGGACCAAAAAGGGTTCTCCTATGGGGACAAGAAAAGAGCCCTTTTAGAAAAGCCTTTTTCTGAGTGTAGTTGTAGTCAGTCAGTCTAGCAGGGAGTCTGGTCTGGAGTAGCCAAACAGTCTGAAGTCTGGTTCATACAGCCTGTAGAGACCCCTCCTGGCCACTAGGGGCACCCTGCTGAACCAGTCCTCCTGCCAGCTGCTGGCCGTGTGGTTCCTGTGAGAGGGGGGGAAGTCAACCACGTTGTCCACCTTCAAAACCCTCAGCAGCTGTTCAGCATCCTCCTCAACCGTCTCCAGCTGACCCACAAAGTCATACTGGGAGGGGGCAGGGGAGAGAGGGGGAGAGACAGAGAGAAAGTTAACCCAAACAAATTGACTAGCACGCACCAGCATCAGTCTGTGTTGTCTGTTTTCTTCTTTGTTAACAGTATCCCTTTCCGTCTCATAGTGAGAGACTGAACAGCAAACCTGGTTTCAAGAAACAGATAATGCAACGGCTCTCCCCTATTGGACCTAGATAGTGTGTGTGTGTGTGTGTGTGTGTATGTATTGATACGTAGGCTGTGTGTGCCATTTTTAAATGTATGTAGTTCTGTCCTTGAGCTGTTCTTGTCTATCAACGTTCTGTATCATGTTCTGTGTTCTGTGCTCTGTGTGCTCTGTGTTCTGTGCTCTGTGTTCTGTGCTCTGTGTGCTCTGTGTTCTGTGCTCTGTGTTCTGTGCTCTGTGTTCTGTGCTCTGTGCTGTGTGCTCTGTGCTGTGTGCTCTGTGTTCTGTGCTGTGTGTTCTGTGTTCTGTGCTGTGTGCTTTGTGCTGTGTGCTTTGTGCTGTGTGCTTTGTGCTGTGTGCTCTGTGTAGACCCCAGGAAGAGTAGCTGCTGCTTTTGCAACATCATTTGCCTCATCAATTTACACACAATAACCCATAATGACAAAGGGGATACTGGTTTTTACAAATAAATTACCAATATTTACCCTCAGTAGACAGGGGTAGTTTTCATAGAAATACAATTTGTTTTGTTGACAGGTCCACAATTGATATCTTTGAACATCTGTCTGTAACATTTGATTTGCCCCAAGACACAGTTTTGGAAATCCCTACAATTGCAGAGTTGTCTGACTACCAACCCAATTGAAAGGTTGCTGCTTAAACAAAACAGTAGAAAAGGCTTGACTTCCCTTATATTCTTGTCTACTAGATGAAATGGCTGACCCATTGGCAAAGGTGAAAAAACAATGGGAAGCAGATTTACACAGTGACATGTCCTCTGATGAATGGTCCTTATGACTGAACATGTTCAATACAACCTAGAAAGAAATGGGTAACACATTTATACAAGCTTGCTGAATGGCTGTTGGAGATACAGCTGAGCCACAGGATCAATCAGTCCCATCTTAAGGACCCGTCCCTCTACTGCACTGGTAGAATAGTAGAATCCATGTTATTTGTAAAGTAGTGGGGACTGATGTTTGCTGGTCTGATAAATGCAGAATGTTGGGCTCTACATTAGAGTTAGATAACAGAGTTCACTCTTCTTTCACAAGAAGGTGGATCTTGTTGGCCCTTACTTCTGCCAAAATACTTATTCTTAGACATTGGATAATAATCTAATATTTTCATATATTACCTGTATTTGACAGGGGTGGCATAGCCGGTAGACCTGTCTCCAGTGCTCGTTGAAGGGGGCGTCGCTCTCCGTCTTGGGGTCCAGTAGGTATTGGACGAACTCTGAGAAGGAGGGGCGGATTCCCGCAGGAAACGCGTCGCCCACTGCCGCGGGAGGTTCAGAGTGGTTACCATAGCGACGGAGCATGAGCAGAGCGAATCGGCGGTAGAACTCCTCGTTGGGCTGCTCAAATTTGTTCCGATACGCTGAGATGAGGCGGACGAACGGATCTCTGACAAACAGGAACTTAGTGTACTTCTGGAGCTTCACCTTGACAATAAACAAAACCACCTTTATTAAAACCACCTTCAAAACAAATACACAGTGCATTTGGAAAGAATTCACATTTTGTTACGTTGCAGCCTTATTTTAAAAATGGATTCAATATGTTTTCCCCCCTCAATCTACACACAATACCCCATAATGACATCACAATACCCCATAATGACAAAGGTACAAGTTGATACAGGTTTTTAGAAATGTTTTAAAATGTATTACAAATAAAAACAGATATACCTTATTTATAATAAGTATTCAGACCCTTTGCTATGAGACTTGAAATTGAGCTCAGGTGAATCCTGTTTCCATTGATCATCCTTGAGATGTTTCTACAACTTTATTGGAGTCCACCTGTGATAAATTCAATTGATTGAACAGGATTTGGAAAGGCACACACCTGTCTATATAAGGTCCCACAGTGTATGTCAGAGCAGAAACCAAGCCATGAGGTTGAAGGAATTGTCCGTAGAGCTCCGAGGCAGGATAGTCTTGAGGCACAGTACTGGTTGAAGGGAACCAAAACATTTCTGCCGTATTGATGGTCCCCAAGAACACAGTGTCCTCCATCATTCTGAAATGGAAGAAGTTTGGACCCACCAAGACTCTTCCTGGAACTGGCCGCTGAGCAATCGGGGAGGAAGGGCCTTGGTCAAAGAGGTGACCAAGAACCCGATGGTCACTCTGAAAGAACTCCAGAGTTCGTCTGTGGAGATGGGAGAACCTTCCAGAAGGACAACCATCTCTGCAGCACTCCACCAATCAGGCCTTTATGATAGAGTGGCCAGACGGAAGCCACTTCTCATTAAAAGGCACATGACAGCCCACTTGGAGTTTGCCAAAAGGCACCTAAATACTCTCAGACCATGAGAAACAAGATTCTCTGATGAATCCAAGATTGAACTTTTTGGCCTGAATGCCAAGCGTCACGTCTGGAGGCTCCATCCCTAGAGTGAAGCACGGTGGTGGCAGCATCATACTGTGGGGATGTTTTTTAGCTGCAGGGACTGGGAGACTAGTCAGGATCGAGGGAAAGATGAACGGTGCAAAGTACAGAGAAATCCTTGATGAAAACCTGCTCCAGAGCGCTCAGGACTTCAGACTGGGGTGAAGGTTCACCTTCCATCTCTGGAGAGACCTGAAAATAGCTGTGCAGCAACGCTCCCCATCCAACCTGACAGAGCTTGAGAGGATCTGCAGAGAAGAATGGTAGAAACTCTCCAAATACAGGTGTGCCAAGGGTGTAGCATCATACCCAGGAAGACTCTACGATGTAATCGCTGCCAAAGGTGCTTCAACAAACTACTGAGTAAAGGGTCTGGAAACTTATTTAAATGACATTGATGTTTTATTTTTAATATATTTGCACACATTTCTAAAACTGTTTTTTGCTTTGTCATTATGGGGTATTGTGATGTCATTATGGGGTATTGTGATGTCATTATGGGATATTATGATGTCATTATGGGGTATTGTGTATAGATTGATGAGGGGAAAAAAACAATTTAATCAATTTTAGAATAAGGCTGTAACGTAACAAAATGTGGAAAAAGGGGTCTGAATACTTTCCAAATACACTGAATACATCACTTTCAGCTTTATATAATAAATTAAACCAAATGTGCCAGCTGTGAACTGACCACCATCAGGGTTCGTGTCAGCTGTTAACTGACCACCATCAGGGTTCATGTCAGCTGTTAACTGACCACCATCAGGGTTCATGTCAGCTGTTAACTGACCACCATCAGGGGTGTCAGCTGTCAGCTGTTGTGTCAGCTGTTAACTGACCACCCATCAGGGTTCAGGGTGTCAGCTGTTAACTGACCACCATCAGGGTTCGTGTCAGCTGTTAACTGACCACCATCAGGGTTCGTGTCAGCTGTTAACTGACCACCATCAGGGTTCGTGTCAGCTGTTAACTGACCACCATCAGGGTTCATGTCAGTGTCAGCTGTTAACTGACCACCATCAGGGTTCATGTTAGAGGTAAGAGATTAGAAGTGAACTGACCTTCATCAGGTGTCGTGAGAACTTCCCGTAGCGTTTCCAGAACTTGTTGAAGGTGAAGTGGAGGCTGCTGTTGTGGACCATCTCCTGAGGAACCGCCAGAGGGTCCCTGTACGGAACTCCCTCCTGGAGCAGACTCTCACTGAGCACGATCATGATCCTCTTCCAGTTACTACACGCCACCTACAGTCAATATAAATATACATACAATATACAGTGGGACAAAAAGGTATTTAGTCAGCCACCAATTGTGCAAGTTCTCCCACTTAAAAAGATGAGAGGCCTGTAATTTTCACCATAGGTACACTTCAACTATGACAGACAAAATGAGAAAAAAAAATCCAGAAAATCACTTTGTAATATTTTTAATGAATTTATTTGCAAATTATGGTGGAAAATAAGTATTTAAAAAAAAAAAAAGTAATAAGAAACCCAGCCTAAAACCCCAAACAGCAAGCAATGCAGATGTAGAAGCACGGTGGCTAGGAAAAACTCCCTAGAAAGGCCAGAACCTAGGAAGAAACCTAGAGACGAACCAGGCTGTGAGGGGTGTTCAGTCCTCTTCTGGCTGTGACGGGTGAAGATTATGGCCAAGGTGTCCAAGATGTTCAAATGTTCATAGATGACCAGCAGGGTCAATTAATAATAATCAGGGGGTGCAACAGGTCAGCACCTCAGGAGCTAACCACTGTCAAATCAAATCAAATTTTATTTGTCACATACACATGGTTAGCAGATGTTAATGCGAGTGTAGTGAAATGCTTGTGCTTCTAGTTCCGACAATGCAGTAATAACCAACAAGTAATCTAACTAACAATTCCAAAACTACTGTCTTATACACAGTGTAAGGGGATAAAGAATATGTACATAAGGATATATGAATGAGTGATGGTACAGAGCAGCATAGGCAAGATACAGTAGCTGATATCGAGTACAGTATATACATATGAGATGAGTATGTAAACAAAGTGGCATAGTTAAAGTGGCTAGTGATACATGTATTACATAAGGATGCAGTCGATGATATAGAGTACAGTATATACGTATGCATATGAGATGAATAATGTAGGGTATGTAAACATTATATAAGGTAGCATTGTTTAAAGTGGCTAGTGATATATTTACATCATTTCCCATCAATTCCCATTATTAAAGTGGCTGGAGTTGAGTCAGTGTCAGTGTCAGTGTGTTGGCAGCAGCCACTCAATGTTAGTGGTGGCTGTTTAACAGTCTGATGGCCTTGAGATAGAAGCTGTTTTTCAGTCTCTCGGTCCCAGCTTTGATGCACCTGTACTGACCTCGCCTTCTGGATGACAGCGGGGTGAACAGGCAGTGGCTCGGGTGGTTGATGTCCTTGATGATCTTTATGGCCTTCCTGTAACATCGGGTGGTGTAGGTGTCCTGGAGGGCAGGTAGTTTGCCCCGGTGATGCGTTGTGCAGACCTCACTACCCTCTGGAGAGCCTTACGGTTGAGGGCGGAGCAGTTGCCGTACCAGGCGGTGATACAGCCAACCAGGATGCTCTCGATTGTGCATCTGTAGAAGTTTGTGAGTGCTTTTGGTGACAAGCCGAATTTCTTCAGCCTCCTGAGGTTGAAGAGGCGCTGCTGCGCCTTCTTCACGATGCTGTCTGTGTGAGTGGACCAATTCAGTTTGTCTGTGATGTGTATGCCGAGGAACTTAAAACTTGCTACCCTCTCCACTACTGTTCCATCGATGTGGATAGGGGGTGTTCCCTCTGCTGTTTCCTGAAGTCCACAATCATCTCCTTAGTTTTGTTGACGTTGAGTGTGAGGTTATTTTCCTGACACCACACTCCGAGGGCCCTCACCTCCTCCCTGTAGGCCGTCTCGTCGTTGTTGGTAATCAAGCCTACCACTGTTGTGTCGTCCGCAAACTTGATGATTGAGTTGGAGGCGTGCGTGGCCACGCAGTCGTGGGTGAACAGGGAGTACAGGAGAGGGCTCAGAACGCACCCTTGTGGGGCCCCAGTGTTGAGGATCAGCGGGGAGGAGATGTTGTTGCCTACCCTCACCACCTGGGGGCGGCCCGTCAGGAAGTCCAGTACCCAGTTGCACAGGGCGGGGTCGAGACCCAGGGTCTCGAGCTTGATGACGAGCTTGGAGGGTACTATGGTGTTGAATGCCGAGCTGTAGTCGATGAACAGCATTCTCACATAGGTATTCCTCTTGTCCAGATGGGTTAGGGCAGTGTGCAGTGTGGTTGAGATTGCATCTGTGGACCTATTTGGGCGGTAAGCAAATTGGAGTGGGTCTAGGGTGTCAGGTAGGGTGGAGGTGATATGGTCCTTGACTAGTCTCTCAAAGCACTTCATGATGACGGATGTGAGTGCTACGGGGCGGTAGTCGTTTAGCTCAGTTACCTTACCTTTCTTGGGAACAGGAACAATGGTGGCCCTCTTGAAGCATGTGGGAACAGCAGACTGGTATAGGGATTGATTGAATATGTCCGTAAACACACCGGCCAGCTGGTCTGCGCATGCTCTGAGGGTGCGTTCTTCCGTGACTTCCGGCGCCGACAGAGATGGCCGCCTCGCTTCGCGTTCCTAGGAAACTATGCAGTTTTTTGTTTTTTTACGTGTTATTTCTTACACTAGTACCCCAGGTCATCTTAGGTTTCTTTACATACAGCCGAGAAGAACTACTGAATATAAGATCAGCGTCAACTCACCATCAGTACGACCAAGAATATGTTTTTCGCGATGCGGATCCTGTGTTCTGCCTTACAACCAGTGTAACGGAGTGGATCACATGCAGCGACCAAAAAAAAAAAACGACTCAGAAAAAGAGGGAAACGAAGCGGTCTTCTGGTCAGACTCCGGAGACGGGCACATCGTGCACCACTCCCTAGCATTCTTCTTGCCAATGTCCAGTCTCTTGACAACAAGGTTGATGAAATCCGAGCAAGGGTAGCATTCCAGAGGGACATCAGAGACTGTAACGTTCTCTGCTTCACGGAAACATGGCTAACTGGAGAGACGCAATCCGAAGCGGTGCAGCCAGCGGGTTTCTCCACGCATCGCGCCGACAGAAACAAACATCTTTCTGGTAAGAAGACGGGCGGGGGCGTATGCCTTATGGCCAACGTGACATGGTGTGATGAAAGAAACATACAGGAACTCAAATCCTTCTGTTCACCTGATTTAGAATTCCTCACAATCAAATGTAGACCGCATTACCTACCAAGAGAATTCTCTTCGATTATAATCACAGCCGTATATATCCCCCAAGCAGACACATCGATGGCTCTGAACGAACTTTATTTAACTCTCTGCAAACTGGAAACGATTTATCCGGAGGCTGCATTCATTGTAGCTGGGGATTTTAACAAGGCTAATCTGAAAACAAGACTCCCTAAATTTTATCAGCATATTGATTGCGCAACCAGGGGTGGAAAGACCCTGGATCATTGTTACTCTAACTTCCGCGACGCATATAAGGCCCTGCCCCGCCCCCCTTTCGGAAAAGCTGACCACGACTCCATTTTGTTGATCCCTGTCTACAGACAGAAACTAAAACAAGAAGCTCCCACGCTGAGGTCTGTCCAACGCTGGTCCGACCAAGCTGACTCCACACTCCAAGACTGCTTCCATCACGTGGACTGGGAGATGTTTCGTATTGCGTCAGACAACAACATTGACGAATACGCTGATACGGTGTGCGAGTTCATTAGAACGTGCGTTGAAGATGTCGTTCCCATAGCAACGATTAAAACATTCCCTAACCAGAAACCGTGGATTGATGGCAGCATTCGTGTGAAACTGAAGGCACGAACCACTGCTTTTAATCAGGGCAAGGTGTCTGGTAACATGACTGAATACAAACAGTGCAGCTATTCCCTCCGCAAGGCTATCAAACAAGCTAAGCGTCAGTACAGAGACAAAGTAGAATCTCAATTCAACGGCTCAGACACAAGAGGCATGTGGCAGGGTCTACAGTCAATCACAGACTACAGACTTACCCTTTGAACATTATGAACATAATCTCCACGCAGCACAGCCAGAAGAGGACTGGCCACCCCTCAAAGCCTGGTTCCTCTCTAGGTTTCTTCCTAGGTTCTGGCCTTTCTAGGGAGTTTTTCCTAGCCACCATGCTTCTACATCTGCATTGCTTGCTGTTTGGGGTTTTAGGCTGGTGTAAAAATGGCTTCATGAACATATTTGATTTGATTAGAGGCATCACTACAGGTTCGAATACAGGCTGTATCACAACCGGCCGTGATTGGGAGTCCCATAGGGCGGCGCACAATTGGCACAGCGTCGTCCGGGTTTGGCCATCATTGTAAATAGGTCAGTTAAGAATTTGTTCTGAACTGACTTGCCTGGTTAAATAAAGGTTAAATAAAACAATATGAGCCCGTGGCCGTTTGTGTGTGTGTGTACCTTGGGGACGTAGCAGTATATGATACCGTGGCGGTCGTCGACGATCAGGTGATCCAGCTCCCTGTTGGGGATGTCGTCAAACGAACGGTTCTTCCCCGGAAAAGCCAGGTCATCACCATGGTGACAGAGGTCATGGAGACGCTGCCGCCTTCTCTCCTGAAAAGAGAGAGAGTGGGGAGAGAGCGGAGGGGGGAGAGAGCGAGAGGCATGAAAACAAGAGTGAGAGGTGAGAGAGAGAAACAAATTTGACCCCAATAACTACTGTGGGATATTTGTCCACAGCAACCTTGGGAAAATCCTCTGCATTGAGCAAATGTCAAATTGTATTTTTACCAAATTACTGTATGATAGACCACGTATTCACCCTGCATACCCTAATTAACAAACAAACTAACTAAAAGAAAGGCAAAGTCTTCTCATGCTTTGTTGATTTCAAAAAAGCTTTGACTCAATTTGGTATGAGGGCCTGCTATACAAATTGATGGAAAGTGGTGTTGGGGAAAAAACATACGACATTATAAAATCTATGTACACAAAAAACAAGTGTGCAGATTGGCAAAAAAAACATCAATTTCTTTCTACAGGGTTGTGGAGTGAGACAGGGATGCAGCTTGAGCCCCACCCTCTTCAACATATATATCAAGGAATTGGTGAGGGCACTAGAACAGTCTGCAACTGGCCTCACCCTACTAGAATCTGAAGTCAAATGTCTACTGTTTGCTGATGATCTGGTGCTCCTGTCCCCAAACAAGGAAGGCCTACAGCAGCACCAAGATCTTCTGCACAGATTCTGTCAGACCTGGGCCCTGACAGTAAATCTCAGTAAGACAAAATGGTGTTCCAAAAAAGGTCCAGTTGCCAGGACCACAAATAAAAATTCCATCTAGACACCGTTGCCCTAGAGCACACAAAAACTATACATAACTCGGCCTAAACATCAGTGCCACAGAGCTGTGATCGATCTGAGAGACAAGGCAAGAAGAGCCTTCTATACCATAAAAAGGAACATACCATTTAAAATCCCAATTAGGATCTGGCTAAAAATACTTGAATCATGTTACAGAACCCATTGCCCTTTATGGTTGTGAGGTCTGGGGTCCGCTCACCAACCAAGAATACACAAAATGAGACAAACACCAAATTGAGACATGCATGCAGAATTCTGCAAAAACATCCTCTGTGTACAACGTAAAACATGCAGAGTAATGTATGCAGAGCAGAATTAGGCCGATACCTGCTAATTATCAAAATCCAGAAAAGAGCTGTTAAATTCTACAACCACCTAAAAGGAAGCAATTCCCAAACCTTCCATAACAAAGCCATCACCTACAGAGAGATGAATCTGGAGAAGAGTCCCCTAAGCAAGCTGGTTCTGCGACTCTGTTCATAAACACAAACACAGACCCCACTGAGTCCCAGGACAGCAACACAATTAGACCCAATCTTGAGAAAACAAAAAGATAATTACTTGAGACATTGGAAGGAATTAACAAAAAAACAGAGCAAACTGGAATGCTATTTGGTCCTAAACAGAGAGCACCGTGGCAGAATACCTGACCACTGTGACTGACACAAACTTAAGGAAAGCTTTGACTATGTACAGACTTAGAGAGCATAGCCTTGCTATTGAGAAAGGACGCCGTAGGCAGACCTGGCTCTCAAGAGAAGACAGGCTATGTGCACACTGCCCACAAAATGAGGTGGAAACTAAGCTGCACTTCCTAACCTCCTGCCCAATGTATGACCATATTAGAGACACATATTTCCCTCAGATTAAACACAGACCTACAAAGAATTAAAAACAAACCCAATTTTGATAAACTCCCATATCTACTCGGTGAAATACCAGTGCGCCATCACAGCAGCAAGATGTGTGACCTGTTGCCACAAGAAAAGGGAAACCAGTGAAGAACAAACACATTTAAGTTTGATTTATTTTCCCTTTTGTACTTTAACTATTTGCAAGTGATAAGACATTTGAAATGTCTTTATTCTTTTAAACTTTTGTGAGTGAAATGTTTTCTGTAAATTTGTATTGTTTATTTCACTTTTGTTTATTATCTACTTCACTTGCTTTGGCAATGTAAACATATGTTTTCCCATGCCAACAGAGCCCTTACATTGAATTGCATTGAGAGGGAGGGTTAGGATTACCTGTCCTAGTCGTTTCTCGGGGTCGATGGGCGTCAGATGGACTTTCCACTCCCTCCGGGGAATGTACCGCTCCTCAGCGTGCTCTGATTGGTTGGCAGAGTCTGGGGGCGGAATCTGTAGGATCATTGGTTCCCTCCAGGAACTGGTTTACGAAGGCATTGATGTCGGAGAGGAAGGAGGGGGTTGGGTGTGTGGGGGAGTGGTGAGGGGCGGGCCGGGGTGAGAGGGGGGGCAGGTAGAGGTGAGAGGCTCCAACGTCGTCCCAGTAGAGAATAATCAACAGGATCATAAAGACTGAACCCAGAACCAGAGAGACACGGAACCACCTCCACTTCCCCATGTTGACACCCTTAACACAAGCAGCAGAGAACATAGACTGTTACACAAACACTGTTACACAAACACACTAGAGGTCGACCCATTAATCGAAATGGCCGATTAATTAGGGCCAAATTTCAAGTTTTCATAACAATCGGGAATCTCATTTTTGGACGCCGATTATGGCCGATTACATTGCACTCCACGAGGAGACTGCGTGGCATGCTGACTACCTGTTACACGAGTGCAGCTAGGAGCCAAGGTAAGTTGCTAGCTAGCATTAAACTTATCTTCTAAAAAACAATCAATCTTCACAACTACACATGGTTGATGATATTACTAGTTTATCTAGCTTGTCCTGCGTTGTATATAATCGATGCGGTGCCTGTTAATTTAGCATCGAATCACAGCCTACTTCGCCAAACGGGGGATGATTTAACAAGCGAATTCACAAAAAAGGCAGTCTTTGCACCAATGTGTGCCTAACCATAAACATCAATGCCTTTCTTAAAATCAATACACAAGTATATATTTTTAGACCTGCATATTTTGTTCATATTGCCTGCTAACATGAATTTCTATTAACTAGGGAAATTGTGTCACTTCTCTTGCATTCTGTGCAAGCAGAGTCAGGGTAACTGCAGCAATTTGGGCTGCCTGGCTCGTTGCGAACTGTGTGAAGACCATTTCTTCCTAACAAAGACCATAATTAATTTGACAGAATTGTACATAATTATGACATAACATTAAAGATTGTGCAATGTAACAGCAATATTCAGACTTAGGGATGCCACCCGTTAGATAAAATACGGAACGGTTCCGTCTTTCACTGAAAGAATTCATGTTTTGTTTTCGAGATTATAGTTTCCGGATTTGACCATATTAATGACCTAAGGCTCGTATTTCTGTGTGTTGTTATAATTAAATCTATGATAGAGCAGTCTGACTAAGTGGTGGTAGGCAGCAGCAGGCTCGTAAGCATTCATTCAAACAGCACTTTCCTGCGTTTGCCAGCAGCTCTTAGCTGTGCTTCAAGCATTGAGCTGTTTATGACTTCAAGCCTGTCAACTCCCGAGATTAGGCTGGCAATACTATAGTGCCTATAAGAACATCCAATAGTCAAAGGTATATGAAATACAAATGGTATATAGAGAAATAGTCCTATAATAACTACAACCTTGTCGTATTGATGAAACCAAGGCGCAGCGTGATATGAATACATACTTATTTTAATAAAGAAAGAACACTAAACAAAATAACCGTGACGCTATATAAACCGAGTGCTGACAGGCAACTACACATAGACAATAACCCACAAAACCAAAAACGGAAATGGCAACCTAAATAGGATCCCCAATCAGAGACAACGATAAACAGCTGCCTCTGATTGGGAACGAATTCAGGCCACCATAGACCTACATTTACCTAGACATACCAAAACCCAAAAACCCTAGACAAGACAAAAACACACATAGCACCCTCGTCACATCCTGACCTAACCAAAATAATAAAGAAAACAAAGATAACTAAGGTCAGGGTGTAACAAAACCTAAAACTTCTTCCCTGGCAATATTGAAGACTCATGTTAAAAGGAACCACCAGCCTTCATATGTTCTCATGTTCTGAGCAAGGAACTTAAACATTAGCTTTCTTACATGGCACATATTGCACTTTTACTTTCTTCTCCAACACTTTGTTTTTGCATTATTTAAACCAAATTGAACATGTTTCATTATTTATTTGAGACTAAATTGATTTTATTGATGTATTATATTAAGTTAGAATAAAAGTGTTCATTCAGTATTGTTTTAATTGTCATTAATACAAATATATATATAAAAATCGTCCGATTAATCAGTATCGGCTTTTTTTGGTCCTCCAATAATCGGTATCGGCGTTGAAAAATCAGAATCGGTCGACCTCTAAAACACACACTGAATTAATAATTTAATTAATTTATCCAAATAGTTTAACCTTCTTTTTGCTGGTCTGGCTTTCAAGTTTGTCTATGAAAATGCCCTTTTTTATTATCACAATTAAAACCAGAATCATGCTTAATGCACATTCACTAATAATGACTCACTTCACGTAGCAGACATTATAGAAAATTACCAAAGATATCATAAACAATCTCTCAAGCACAAGCCTAGGTGCTAGTGCAGGGGTGGGCAATTCCAGTCCGCAGGGCCTGATTGGTATCAGTTTTGTCCCAGCTAACACACCTAACTCCAATAATTACCTAATCATGAGAAAAAGTCGCTAACTATAGTGACAAAGCTGCTAAATATAGGGACAAAGTCATTGGAAGGGTCTGAAAAGTTGCTAAATATAGGAACAAAGTAACTAAATATAGGGACAAAGTAACTAAATATAGGGACAAGTCATTACATATAGCGACAAAGTAACAAAATATAGGGACAAAGTAACAAAATATAGGACAAAGTAACTAAATATAGGGACAAGTCATTACAAATAGCGACAAAGTAACTAAATATAGGGACAAGTCATTACAAATATAGGGACAAAGTAACTAAATATAGGGACAAGTAACTAAATATAGGGACAAAGTCACTGGAAGGGTCTGAAAAGTTGCGAAATATAGGAACAAAGTAGCTAAATATAGGGACAAAGTAACTAAATATAGGGACAAGTCATTACATATAGCGACAAAGTAACTAAATATAGGGACAAGTCATTACAAATAGCGACAAAGTAACTAAATATAGGGACAAAGTCACTGGAAGGGTCTGAAATGTTGCTAAATATAGGAACAAAGTAACTAAATATAGGGACAAGTCCTTACATATAGCGACAAAGTAACTATATATATGGACATATATGGATATATGGTCATTACATTAGCAGCACTGGTAAGAATTGTTAGTGCCAGTTGCTATCAAACGGAGCACAGCCATTGGTTCCCCAACATTCTGGGCAGTGCTTAGCGAAAGGTCAACTGAATATAAAATAGGCCTACAGTATCAGTTCAAATGAACTGTCTGGGAAAGGAGATGGTGTGATCACTTTGGCCGCTCATGATAACATTGTTGCACTGATGCATTGCAAATAGTTGCACAGGACAGACAGAGAGATGAGCAGTCTTTATCAAACCCAGGTATGTGGACCGGCGCCGGTCCATGGAGGAATGCTTGTCGGTCTGCAGAATATTTGTCTTGAATATGATTGGGGGGTTATTTGGTCCGCGCCATATATTTGACTCTAATACACACTTGCCCTAGGACCACTTGCGAAGTATAGCAACACCAAATACACACACACACACAAGCTAGCCCTGCTCCACAGTCTGCATGCTCTCTCTGGCCGTGTCTAGACTTGACAGTTCATGCAGCTTTTGTATTCTGATCATTGAATTCCGACACGTCATGGATCTACACCTACATTTAAATGTGTCTACTTTGTCCACATTGTGTCCAGATTCCCTTGACTGAAATGCCAGTATGCATTCTGCAAACGGGGGAACAGGCTAAATCTGATAATAACACGACCACCTGATAGCAGTTGCCCACTACTTCAGATAACTATCCAGCTAACTTATGTAGCTAGACAGCCAGCTAGCAAAGCTAAAGAGACACGCTAGGAATGGATTTCCTCCAACGTTTAATGAAAAAAGGTGCCTCGCTCCCAAAACACGTTTTCTGGAGATTTGTGGGTGAAGTACTGATTTGTGGGTGAAGTCTCCCACTCTTATGTGCTTTCGGCAGCCTGATAGTCCAGACTGAGGAAAAATCCGCACATAATGCATCCCTGACCACCCCCCGGAGTGGTCACCCAAATATGAACACAATCAGACCACAATCAGACTTTTGTGCATCTAGACTTGTCTTTTCAATGCGATCTTCGTATTCTGTTAGCAGAAGTCGCATGTAAGTGTCAAGCGTAGACACCCAGCCTCTTTCTCCCTGGTTTCAAAGGACAGCTGCCTACCAAAACCGGTCTGTGTGATATGTCAGACCTGCAACAATGCTATGAAACCATAAAACATTTGCTGACATTTAGAAACAAAGCATCAACATCTCAAGGATAAAATAGAGCTACAGAGCTACTATTTTTATTTCTTAACTGGTTATTGAAGCGCTCTTCCCATTCTCCATTGAAGTGCTTAGGTAATGGTAAGTAGGCTTCAGCGTGTCACACACCACTGCAATGAGCTGGAGGCAGAATGCATTTTAAAAACATACTTAATTGTGTGAAACCTTAACGTTTTACTTCAAATTATGAGGCACTTTGCTTCAAAGTAGCCGAGCCAAAATCCATTTCTATAAATGTGGAGGCATTTATTTTAGGGCAGCAGGTAGCTGAGTGGATAAGAGCATTGGGCCAGTAACCGAAAGGTTGCTGGTTTGAATCCCCGAGCCAACTAGGTGAAAAACCTATTGATGTGCCCTTGAGCAAGGAACTTAACACTAACTGCTCTGGAAAAGAGCATCTGCTAAATGACTAAAATGTAAAAAAATAAAAATAAAGATTTCCATATGACATTGAAACCAGTAACCTATTTCTCTTGTGTTTTATTAGTTTTCAAATACATTTTCTTTAATTTTACAGTGGCCAAAGGCACAATCCTAGTCATATTAGCATCCCATGCTAGTTGATGATAATCCTGGTCATATTAGCATCCCATGCTAGTTGATGATAATCCTGGTCATATTAGCATCCCATGCTAATTGATGATAATCCTGGTCATATTAGCATCCCATGCTAGTTGATGATAATCCTGGTCATATTAGCATCCCATGCTAGTTGATGATAATCCTGGTCATATTAGCATCCCATGCTAGTTGATGATAATCCTTGTCATATTAGCATCCCATGCTAGTTGATGATAATCCTGGTCATATTAGCATCCCATGCTAGTTGATGATAATCCTAGTCATATTAGCATCCCATGCTAGTTGATGATAATCCTGGTCATATTAGCATCCCATGCTAGTTGTTGCATCTTTAGATCTCCCCTCATTCTAAGTTTCTAACAGATATTTTCAGTCACATGAAACCGCTCGTATGTGCAGTGTGCTTTTGACAAGGTGTGTTCCACTAATTGCACTATGGAACGAACATTCGCGCGTAGCCTACTGCTGTGTGCGCATTGCTGCGCAGTTGTAATGTGAAGGAATAATATTTTATCAATATTTTTAAATAAAATGTTTTGATCTGTTGCATCAGCCTCAACACTTTTAAATACGTTTTGGGATGTAGCCTAGGCTCACTGGTATGAATTTGGGATCTATTGTCCCACAACTGTCCCAGAGTTTGTTTGGAATAGGCTATTTATTTTCTCACAGAATGACGAGCTGACCAATAGAATAGGTACACTTTTGTACTATTGGGGACAGTACTGTGACAGACTAGTGATTTTGCTGTCCGTTACTGGTTGGCTGAGGAAAAGTAAACGTGGACAGTTACTCTAACTTCTTCAAAGTGCATCGGAATTTGGTAAGAAGGACATCATTGCATCCTGGAGTTGCATGTTCTGCCAAAATGAATTACCATAATGTAAATGTCATTCTGTCATTCTGAGCACAGTGGGTGAACTACCATAATGTAAATGTCATTCTGTCATTCTGAGCACAGTGGGTGAACTACCATAATGTAAATGTAATTCTGTCATTCTGAAAGCACTGTGGGTGAATTACCATAATGTAAATGTAATTCTGTCATTCTGAGCACTGTGGGTGAATTACCATAATGTAAATGTAATTCTGTCATTCTGAGCACTGTGGGTGAACTACCATAATGTAAATGTAATTCTGTCATTCTGAGAGCACTGTGGGTGAATTACCATAATGTAAATGTCATTCTGTCATTCTGAGAGCACTGTGGGTGAATTACCATAATGTAAATGTCATTCTGAGAGCACTGTGGGTGAACTACCATAATGTAAATGTAATTCTGTCATTCTGAGACCACTGTGGGTGAACTACCATAATGTAAATGTCATTCTGAGCACTGTGGGTGAACTACCATAATGTAAATGTAATTCTGTCATTCTGAGCACTGTGGGTGAACTACCATAATGTAAATGTGATTCTGTGGGTGGATGCCATAATCAGATTACCAACCAATGCATATGGGTCCAGAGACACATTTTCCTAACGGAAACCCTGGTACGTACGCACACGCACACTAAGGACCTATAACCTATTACTACTAATAATAAAGGTTATGTGGCTGTCATTCCAATTATTATTATTTTTATAGATGTTTTGCTAGTGGTATTTTTCCTACTGTTCTTGCTATTGCAGTTGTTGTTGTTGTTGTTGCATCTGCCCCTCTCAGATAAAAAGATAGTAATTACTATTCCATCTCTTCTGAAGTGTTCTCTGTGTTAAAACACAGAGCTTCACAGTTCTTTTCCAACCATTCTAAATATGGAACTCTGCAGCTATAGTGTGTCACTTCCTCTTCCTGTAGAGATGTACACACACAATTCTGTAGTTAGAAGCAGAGGAGAGAAGAGGGAGGGGAGGAGAGGAAGACAGGAGAAGAGGAAGAGAGTGGAGAGATGAGAGGAGGAGGGAGAGAGGGGAGGAGAGATGAGAGGAGGAGAGACGAAAGGAGGAGTGGAAAGGAGGAGAGGAGGATAAAAGGGAGGAGAGGAGGATAAAAGGGAGGGAGAGAGGATAAAGGGGAGGAGAGGGGGATAAAGGGGAGGAGGGAGAGGAGGACAAGGGAGAGGAGGGCAGAGAGGAGGGGAGGAGAGATGAGAGGAGGTGAGAGGAGGGAGAGGAGGAAAGGAGGAGAGATGAGAGGAGGAGAGGAGGAGAGGTGAGAGGAGGACAGGAGAGGAAAGGACTGGAGAGAGGAGGATAAAAGGAGAGTGGGGGGAGAGGAGAGGGGAGGAGTCTGTATGCTCCAGGAAGAAATAAGACTATTAGTCCGATTCCTTCACTCACTGTTCCACACAACTCACATAGGAAACATGGGACTGACACACACACGTCTCACCTTCAGCTACATTATATAAGAGCAGATGGGTTAGATTATGGTTAGGTTATGGGTTCAGATACACCGTTATTACAGCGGGGTTTAGTCACGTGCAGCAGCAGCAGCCCGGTTGGGTCTCGCGAATACAATGTCGCCTTTCACAGCGCAAGGCGAGGAGCGAACAGAACGGGCTTTACATCCGGAGCTGTTTAGAAACGGATTGAGCTGCGACTGATGAATATACATACTTCTAAGGGTGTGGGTTAGATGCATACACATGTTAGGGAAAGGAGAGTCGGGCTGGGATGGAGAGAGGAAGGACAATTATCTGTGACTAGTTGCAGACCAGCGGTCTCTTCTCCTTACTCAGCCCTGTCAGACACCCTGTTTCCCAGCGGAGCGCAGATCAGTGACACGGAGCTGTATCTCTCTGTACCATGTACTCTAACACTATCTATCATGACGTTAGAGACTCTTTATTACCGGAAACACAACTCACCTCCGCCAGGGTCTCGAGCTCACCCCGTTCCCGCCGCGTCAGCTGAGATGCGCAAGCAGCTTATTTGTGTCCAGACCGAGAGGCTGTTCACAAAGCACGGAAACATCGCGAGAGTTTCTGCTCTGTTTCTACAGAGCGAGATGAATCAAAAGTATGGGGCCAATTGCATGTATTGAATTTAAAATAAAATAAATCATAAACATGGAAAATAAAGTTGAAAATGTAAACATGATATTTTCAAGGAAAGGTGAAATAATGGATGTTGAAATCATTTTTTTTTGTATACTGTGGAGAAAGATGCTGTGCATCTTGCCTCATTCTATGTGCATGGACATCTCGAGACTCCGATATAAAGTGTTTTTTCTCAAAGTTGTGGGGATGTCACGTGTCCTATCTACATGCTTACGAAACTTCTATGGGGTCAAATAAACCTCACATAGCAAATAAGCCATCTATTTTTTTGTTGACCAAATTCGACACTGATTGACCTCCATGCAAAACTCCTTGCTTGGTGAGCGAAACTACACCACCTGCTGGAGGCAGAGTTTCCTACAAGTCGGTCCTTTCTTCCTCATTTATCTAGACAATTCAGTTAAGAACAAATTCTTATTTACAATGATGGCCTACCATGGAACAGTCTGACCCTTGTTCAGAACGACAGATTTGAACCTTGTCAGTTTAGTGATTCCATCCAACAACCTTTCAGTTACAGGCCCAACACGAACCACCTGCCACCCCAATCTGACCCAGGAATGGGAGAGTTTTCTATGGGGCCAATTACACACCATATGTATTGAATTTTAAATATAATATATCGTAAACATGAAAAATAAAGTTGAAAATGTAAACATATTTTCGAGAAAGAGGGAAATAATGGATGTTGAAATCAAAAACCAAACAATTGAAAGCAAAATGTATAGAATTGTAAACAAAAATAATGATATCAAAAGTGTAGTAACCTGGTATATATGTATGTTAAGTATTATGTTTACCAACAGATGGCAGTATTGGTTCAATACAGGGTTTACTCAGCCAGCGGTGATTCATTTGCAGTCTGGACGCGGAGGGGTGAACATCTCCTGCTCTGACTGCTGCTCGAGGACTGGGCCACATGTGAGTGCTTTGGGACGGGGGTGGGGCCCAGGGTGGGGCCCATGGCAGCACCTGCTGCTCATTGAGAAGAGTAAGAACGATACGCGAGTTCACATCAGAGTCTCCAAAAGTCTCTAATAACACCAGAAAAAGTCGCTAGATTTGTCGCTATTTTGAAAATGTGTCCTTAGAGGGGTCTGAATACTCGCTAAATATAGCGACAAAGTCGCTAAGTTGGCAACAGTGCCTTGAAGTAATTGTTTCCCTTGCTCTGCAAAGGCCACGGCTTTTGTGGAGTGATAGGTAACGATGCTTCGAGGGTGTCAGATGTTGATGTGTGCAGAGGGTCACAGGTATGGGTGAGGAGAGGGACGGAAACAAAACTGTTACACAGCATGAGAAGAGCTAGGGAATTGATGGGGGAACATGTGTCTGAGTTGAGAACTAGCACTGGACTGTAACTATGGGAATACATTATCGGAAATGCTACTCGATCGGCTGGTGTGTGGGATTAATGATGACAGGATACAAATACGCTTGTTATCAGAGCCTAATCTCACGTTTAAGAATGCAATCCTACTGTCCCTGGCCATGGAGTCTGCACATAGAAATGCTCTGGATTTGCAGGCAAGGGGCACGACTGTGTCATACAGTAAAACAGCTCTGAGCGCGCTGTGTTTCGAAGAAGGGAAAGCCGCGGGGCAGCAGCCAATAGAGCCGGTTATCGTTGCAAAGGCAAACATGCCTCGTTTGACTGTAAATTCAAACATGAAAAGTCTTATGCATGTGGGATAATAGGACACCCCCATTAAACTCAACATGTACACAGGGGAGAAGATGACTATGATTGGAGTTGCTGATATTAAAGTGGAATATCAAGGACAAAAGAAAAGTCTATCTCTTAGTATTGTAAGGAAATGGCCCCAGTTTACTAGGGAGAGGGTGGCTGGAGGAAATACAATTGAACTGGGATGAAATCAAACATGTCACCACAGAGACATTGACACTACAGCAGGTGGTTTCAAAGCATGAGTGTGTTTTCAAAGAAGAGCTAGAGACATTAAAATAGGTTCAAGCTACCATTCATGTTGCTGCAGATGCTACTCAAATCAAATGTATCTTCTTACATCAGCTGATATCAGCTGGAGGGGGAAGGGAGGGGGTGCACTCCACATCATATGCGCGTAGGCCGGAGGGGGGGTCCGGGCGCAGCCGGCCAAAGTTGTAGGCTTTGCAGGTGTAAAGGGTTAGTTAGGGTTAGGGTTAAAGGGGGGTTAGGTTAGGTTTAGGGTAAGGTATAGTTTTTTAGAATGGTTAAGGTTAGGTTTAGGTAGGTCTGTCAACTCGACGTAGGATCAGGCAAAACCCTTGAGTTGCGTACCTTATGCAGGTCCGGTCCTCGGTTGGTTGCCATGTGTCCATATCGAGTGGTATGGTCATGATGTCTAGGTCCGCTTTGTCAACGGAAGTGGAAAGCATAGTGCAACCTAGGAGTTTACTCTCTGTCGGATCCTTTTCTCTTAGCTCCATGTTGTCTATGTATTTACTTCCGTGTTCGTCAGTCTTTTGGTCCTGGATGTTTTCAATCATGTGTGTAATTCAGGGGTTATTCCCTTCCAGGATCTTAACTCTGAATCAACCCATGTCTAGTCGAATCCAGCTGGTCTGTATGGGTATACTCTACGTAGGATCAGGCAAAACCATCGAGTGGGGTACCTTGTGCAGGTCCGGGCCTCAGTTGGTTGCCATGTGTCCCTGTCAAGTGGTTAGTCTTTCAACTACCAGTGGTTTGAGCAGACAAAAACCCAGAAGGCGAGCCCTCTCTACGGTTGTCATGCATCCGCTCCGTACTGTTTTTCGGTAGGTGTATGGAGGGTTTAGGAACAGGCAAACCTTCTCTGGCTTACGTATGAAACGTCCGGCAGTAGTAGAAGTTAATTGTCATGTGTCCATCCCCACCATCTCAGTCGTAGGTGATTCAGTGGTTTTGGGTGATAGTGACCAGTGGAGTTACTCCCTTCCAGGATCGTAACATTTCCAGAGGTATATCCTCCCTAGACAGTGAATTTGTTCGTAGTACAGGTAAAAAAGTGGTTCGGTTGTCCAGGCTTAGTGCGGCGGGGTAAGGGGTCCCCCAGTGAGAAAATATTCTGTGGGATCCAATTCTCCGCCAGACATTATCTGGGCACCCCAGGGGTTACACGGCCGATGCGAACCTCCAGGCGCAGCGCCCGACCCGAAAGACCCTCTTTTGGTTGCCCCAACCCGTTAGGATGAAACACGCGCTACTGAACATACTGCCAATCCAGATCTAATCTGGGGTAGATAGTCGTCCAGCGCAGTACGTGAGTCTCCCGTTTGTAATGGGGCTGGGAGGGTTGTGCCGATAGGTCTGCCAACAGGCCCCAGAGGAGTCCGGTCTCTACCATTTCCTCCAGTCTTCTTGCTTGGTGTATGGTCGGGCCTAATTGCTTAGGGTCTACTCGCTGCGAGTGAGTCACCAAAGCCGTGGTCCCCAGAGTAGTTGGAGAAAAAAGGTTCTCGTCCGTTGGGGGTGCTGGTGGGGATCTTCAGAGAGGTATTTTTGGAAGGATGGTGAGATGGTGAGGGTTGTTGGTATATAATATTAGTTAATTAGGTTCTATTTTATAGTTTCTTTTCATCAAAGGTCCATGGTCATGGTAACCCCGAGTTCAAGAAACTTTAAAAAAAATAAAAGTGATATACCTATATATAAATATATATTTTTAAAATAAATTTTTTAAAGAAAGTATATATTGAGAGTCCATGGTCATGGTAACTCTATGGTGCTATTGGAGGTCTATTTTTGTGGTCTTGATGACCCCCTATCTTTTGTATGGGATGTGGGGTGTGTAAGGTGCAGGTGTAGTGTATGTCCGGGCGTTTCTTCCGCTGTACTGAAGGCCTCAGTGGTGGTCCAGCCGTAGTGGTGGTGTAGGACCTGGAGGTTCCCGGGGGGTTTTATTTGGTTTCGTCACTCTGGTTTATAATGGAAGGTGGCTGCTGACCAGGGAATCCCTGAGATTTTGGTTCCTTTTGAAGGCCAGGATGGGTGTGTGGAGAGGGAGTAGTTGTTTGTGCTGGAGTCTTTGCTGGATAAGAGTAGCCACTTGGAGGCTGGGTGAGTTGTAGGTTGTAATGATGGGTAGGATACGGTGGTTTCCTTTGCTTGGTCCCGTGCTGTGATTTGTGTTTCCTTTGGTGTTTTTTTGTGTTTTTGTTTTTTTGAGTGCTGAGCGGGTGTATCCTCTGTTTTGTTTGAGGTTTTGGAGAGAGTATGCGTGGCAGTGTGTAGGTCTTTGGGTTGGGTGCATATCCTATGGTATCTCAGAAATTGTGATTTTAGTATGCCTCCCTTGGTGTGTGGAGGATGGAAGCTGATAGCATGCAGGAGTGCATGTGTGTCTGTATTCTTGAAATACATTTTTGTGTCCAGTCTTCCCTTCCTGATGAGGTCGGCTCCCTTGTAGGTGACGGTGTCCAGGAAGTGTACTTCAGAGTGGTGGAGTTCGTGTGTCAAGTGGATGGAGGGGTGGTGGCTGTTGAGAATAGCGGTGAATTGTAAAAATTCTGCCTCTCCGTGTTGCCATACGCCCCTCAAGGTATCGGTAGAAGTGGAATGGTTTGAGTGGGCATAGAGGGTGAACAGTGTTTTCCCATTCCGCTAGGTAGATGTCTGCATATGCCGGAGCAAATCTTTTTCCCATGGCTACATCTTTCGTTTGTAGGTAGGTGTTGCCGTTGAATTCAAAGTCGTTGCGGGTGAGTGCCATTTCCAGGAGACGTAGGAGGTGGTCATCCGGTCTTCCCGGTGAAGGGTATTTTTGTAGGTGGGCTCTAACAGCTGTGAGTCCTGCTCCTAATTCGATGTTGGTGTAGAGGCTCTCGATGTCCATGGTGAATAAGAGGTCATCAGTGGTGACTGGTGTGTTGGCGATTTTTTTGAGGAAGTCGGGGGTGTCTGAGGTAGCTGTTGTGTTTGGAAGCGAGAGGGCGTAGGTGTATGTCTAGCCATTGTGAGATGCCGTATGTTTCACTGCCACAGTCTGAGATTATGGGTCTCCCCGGAGGTATTTCAAATGGGAGAGGCCAGGAGAAGGGTCTTTGTGGATTTTGGGGAGTAGATAGAAGCACCTGCTCCTAGTGGGTGTATCCCCTGTGAGGTAGTCTCGTTGCCTTTTGGTGATGTGGTTCTTCCGTTCCATTTGTAGGAGTTCTCTTTTGATGAGTGCTGTAGATCGGAGGTAGATGGGTGGAGTCTTTTCCCTGGGATCCTTGGAGCTCTCAATTTATCCGGTGTTTGGAGAGGAGAGGTCTCAGCCTGTGGGGGTGGAGAGGTTCGTGGTTCAGAAGTGATCTGAATGTTAACCTGGTGTGAGGTGGTAGCAAGGAGGTTGGATTTTTCCACCTGAGATGCTGCATCCATGAGTACTTTGTCGTCGATAAGGTTAATCTCCAACAAGTGCTGTGGGGGTGGTGAGAGTGGTGGTCCTGAAAGTGCAGGTGGGTTGGTGGTAAGTATCTGAAAGGTGGGGAGGTTTTTGTCCGTGGCTGCCCAATCGTTGATGTTTTTTTTAATGCCCTCTGATTGGGGGGGATGGTTCTTGTCCCCGTGTGGTACGTGGCTAGCCGAGCGTTTACGTGGCTTGGTTGTAACCTGTTCCAGCTGTTTTACATGGCATTCCTCCCTGGTTTGGGTATGGGATGGCATGGAAAGATCAGAGGCCACCTTAGCACTAGCCCCCTGTACCTTACCCTTCATCACCCTGGTCGGGGTATGATGTCGGAGTGGTTAGGAGGTTTTGTGTTTACCGGGGGGAGCCCTCCCTGTGCCACCCTGGTCAGGGTATGGCTGGGTCTCTGGGTCCCCGGGTATGGTGGAGGTAAGTATCTAGTTGTAGGGGGTATCCTTGTTTTTTTGTGTTGGGTAGGGGAAATATTTTTCCCTGGAGTGGTGTGGTTTGATGATTCCTGGAGAGGGGAAGTAGTAGCTTCCTTCAGGGGGTATCGTCCCGATGTGGGGTGTCTGTGGGTCCGTGGAGATGGATTGGGCCTACTGGTGTGTGTGGCCGGTAGGGTGGTATCAACCTCATCCTCGCTGTGAGGTTGGCAGTGGGTGAGTGGTGGTTGAAATTGGCTGTTGTCTCTAGTGGGCCAGTTCCCGTAGAAGTTAGGGAGTGAGTCCCTGATGTCCTGTAGTAAGTGGTCCAAGAGTGGTTCGCTGAGGAGCTTCTGGGCCCATATGATGCCTAGGTACCAGGCTTCCTGCCAGTCAGGGCAGGATGGAGTGTTGCAGAGTATGGTGTATCTGTGGGATAGTTCCTCCCTATAGTGCTGTTGTAGGATCTGATGGCTGGTTTGGATCCAGAGTGAAGATGCTGTAGCGAGTGCCGCTAGGGTGGTATCGGATGCTCCTGATGGTGTGAAGGTAGCCGTGAGTGTTCTGGCCTTGTGGAGGTAACCAGGAGGTAGGTCGTTGTCAGAGAGGTAGAAGCTGATCGTCTCCAGGTGGTGTCTAGCTCTGATGAGCTTGGAGAGTGACCGTGCTGTGGTGTTGAGGTTGGGGGGGATAGGTGGTGCCCCAGTGGTGTAGTGTTCCTCCGTTTTGTTACTGGTTGGTGAGACCAGGTTGATTCTCCGGGTGGTTCGGGGTGGTGCCCTTAGAGGTCTGCTGATCTGTTGGGCTACCAGTACTCAAGGGAGTGGTGCCGAGTGTAGGGGGTACGGTCCTGTGGAGCTGTGTGGGTAAAGGTGTTGGTTGGGGTGGGGTAGGTGGCTCAACCTGGTCTGCTGGTTGGGTCCAAGATGTAGAATGTCTAGAGAAGGGTTTAAGGCGTGTACCCCAAATGTATGGTTTTGGGGTGTGATGTCCATCTCTATATGCATGGTGTTTGGGAGTATCCGTTGGACGTGGTGGGGTAGGGGGGTACCTGGAATAGGGGTGGCTCCTAGGTTTCCGCCCGCCGTGTCTGGTCCCATTTCCAGAGGGATGGTATTCAGGTGGTCTGTCCCTGTATCCACAAGGTCAGGCTCAGGTGAGGGGTTGTTTTTCGGGGTGTCTGTATTCGGCTGGGTCGCTTTGGGGGTGGTGTGGGGTGGTGGTGTCCTGTAAGAGGGGGAGTAGGGGGCAGAAGAGGGGTGGGAATCTGGGTAGAGGGTCTGAGGTGGGTTTTCTGGGTATCCAGGAGGTCCTGGAGTGGGGTGGGGTGAGGTAGGTTGTGGAGTGTGGTTGTCTGATGGGGATGTCATCAGGAGATGTGTCTTTACGTCCCCGGTGTGATGGTGTAGGGGTGTAGTCATCCAGTGGCTTGGTCCTATGGAGACCGTGGAGAGGTGCTGTCTGGTGGGAGAGAAGGCCCACTGGTGTGGGATGTTTTTGTTTCATTATGCGACGTTTCTATAATGAGACCAGGCTGCCGGTCTGAACTTTTTTCGGCCGGTCCCTTGGTGCGTATCTTCTGGAATTGTTCAGAGAGTCTATGTAGGTCACTAGGCCCCGTCGAGATTATGGGGCAATGTTTTCGCATGTTTTCGTTGCAGGCCGTGTCAGTGGCACTGTATTGTCCTCAAAGCGGGCAAAAAAGTTATTTAGTCTGTCTGGGAGCAAGACATCCTGGTCCGTGACTGGGCTGGATTTCTTCCTGTAGTCCGTGATTAACTGTAGACCCTGCCACATGCCTCTTGTGTCTGAGCCGTTGAATTGAGATTCTACTTTGTCTCTGTACTGACGCTTAGCTTGTTTAATAGCCTTGCGGAGGGAATAGCTGCACTGTTTGTATTCAGTCATGTCACCAGACACCTTGCCCTGATTAAAAGCAGTGGTTCGCTTTCAGTTTCACACAAATTCTGCCATCAATCCACGGTTTCTGGTTAGGGAATGTTTTAATCGTTGCTATGGGAACGACATCTTCAACGCACGTTCTAATGAACTCGCACACCGAATCAGCGTATTCGTCAATGTTGTTGTCTGACGCAATACGAAACATCTCCCAGTCCACGTGATGGAAGCAGTCTTGGAGTGTGGAGTCAGCTTGGTCGGACCAGCGTTGGACAGACCTCAGCGTGGGAGCTTCTTGTTTTAGTTTCTGTCTGTAGGCAGGGATCAACAAAATGGAGTCGTGGTCAGCTTTTCCGAAAGGGGGACGGGGCAGGGCCTTATATGCGTTAGGAAGTTAGAGTAACAATGATCCAAGGTCTTTCCACCCCTGGTTGGCAATCGATATGCTGATAAAATTTAGGAGTCTTGTTTTCAGATTAGCCTTGTTAAAATCCCCAGCTACAATGAATGCAGCCTCCGGATAAATTGTTTCCAGTTTGCAGAGAGTTAAATAAAGTTAGTTCAGAGCCATCGATGTGTCTGCTTGGGGGGGGATATATACGGCTGTGATTATAATCGAAGAGAATTCTCTTGATAGATAATGCGGTCTACATTTGATTGTGAGGAATTCTAAAATCAGGTGAACATAAGGATTTGAGTTCCTGTATGTTTCTTTCATCACACCATGTCACGTTGGCCATAAGGCATACGCCCCCGCCCCTCTTCTTACCAGAAAGATGTTTGTTTCTGTCGGGCGATGCGTGGAGAAACCCGCTGGCTGCAGGGCTCGGATAGGTCGTTCCAGTGAGCCATGTTTCCGTGAAACAAAGAACGTTACAGTCTCTGATGTCCCTCTGGAATGCTACCCTTGCTCGGATTTCATCAACCTTGTTGTCAAGAGACTGGACATTGGCAAGAAGAATGCTAGGGAGTGGTGCACGGTGTGCCCGTCTCCGGAGTCTGACCAGAAGACCGCCTCGTTTCCCTCTTTTTCGGAGTCATCTTTTGGGTCGCTGCATGGAATCCACTCCCGTTGTCCTGTTTGTAAGGCAGAACACAGGATCCGGGTCGCGAAAAACATATTCTTGGTCGTACTGATGGTGAGTTGACGCTGATCTTATATTCAGTAGTTCTTCACGACTGTATGTAATGAAACCTAAGATGGGGGGGTACTAATGTAAGAATTAGGTAGGTCTGTCAACTCAACTTAGGATCAGGCAAAGCCCTTGAGTTGCGTACCTTATGCAGGTCCGGTCCTCGGTTGGTTGCCATGTGTCCATGTCGAGTGGTATGGTCATGATGTCCAGGTCCGCTATGTCAACGGAAGTGGAAAGCATAGTGCAACCAAGGAGTTTACTCTCTTTCGGATCCTTCTTTTTTAGCTCCATGTTGTCTATGTATTCACTTCAGTGTTCGTCAGTCTTTGGTCCTGGATGTTTTCAATCATGTGTGTAATTAGGAGTTATTCCCTTCCAGGATCCTAATTCCAAATCAACCCATGTCTAGTCGAATCCAGCTGGTCTGTATGGGTATACTTGGCGTAGGATCAGGCAAAACCATCGAGTTGCGTACCTTGTGCAGGTCCGGACCTCAGTCGGTTGCCATGTGTCCCTGTCAAGTGGTCAGTCTATAACAGCCAGTGGTTTGAGCAGACAAAAACCCAGAAGGCGAGCCCTCTATACGGTTGTCATGCATCCGCCCCTGGAGTCACGTCCTGTGTTTTTGGTGGGTGTATGGAGGGTTTAGAAACCGGCAAACCTTCTCTGGCTTACGTATGAAACGTCCGGCAGTAGTAGAAGTTAATTGGGTGTTTCCATCCCCACCATCTCAGTGGTAGGTAATTCAGTGGTTTTGGGTAATAGTGACCAGTGGAATTACTCCCTTCCAGGATCGTAACGTTTCCAGAGGTATATCATCCCTAGACAGTGAATTGGTTCGTAGTCCAGGTAAAAAAATGGTTCGGTTGTCCAGGCTAAGTACGGCGGGGTAGGGGTCCCCCAGTGGGAAATTCTTCTGTGGGGTCCGAGCGGCTTTGATCTGGGCACCCCAGGGGGAGTCGAATAGCCGGGTCCCCAGCCGCAGTTGGAGAAAAAATGTTCCGTCCGTTGGGGGTGCTGGTGGGTGTCTCCAAAAATATTTTAAAAGGATGGTAGGTTACTGAACATTTTACTGCCAATCCATTTATTTTATTTTTTGGTTTAGTTTAAATTTGGTCTATTTGAGTTCTATTTTATTGGGGCTTTTGGGAGGGTCCATGGTCTGGTAACCCAGAGTTCCGAGAGGTTTGAAAATAAAATAATATCCATATTTATGTACATATGTATTAATTTTTTATTTGTATTATTTTGTTTATAGGGTTTAGTTGGGTCCTATTGGTCCAGGTTCCATGGTCATGGTAGCCCAAAGAGAAGAAAAAAATTGGGATATTTTGTTAAATATAAATTGGTTCTCCTAGTGATTATTTTGAAGGATGGTAGGTCAATAAAGATAATTTTTTTGTTTAAATTTTTATCTTCATCAGGTAGCAGGGAGGAGAATATATAAATAAAATTGAAATAAAAGGTGCAAAATGTAGTCCTGATTGGATGTGTGGAGCGAAATGATCACTGTCCCGGTAGTCTCCTCAAGCTGTGAGGAGAGCTAACTCTCCGGTGTGTGCGCGTGTGGGAATGCGGCTTAGGATATTTCGATTGGTCTGTACTGTTACTAGGTAGGATAACCGCTAACAGGTTGAGGTGTGGAGGAGTCAGATAAAGGTGAGAGTGGAATAGGGATGCAGTAAAGTGGATGGGCAGTTAGAGTGGAGGTCAAGCACATCTAATAACAATACAATGGAGACCCAATGTGATAAATGTTCAACCTTGTAGTGACACAAGCTTATCAAATGTTATTTGGTATGAATGAAGAGTGGAGTGTGACAAAACAGGGGACACAATACATTGT
>NW_024609544.1:182500-214191 GCF_018296145.1 Oncorhynchus tshawytscha
TGAACTACCAGTGGTTTGAGCAGACAAAAACCCAGAAGGCGAGCCCTCTATACGGTTGTCATGCATCCGCCCCTGGAGTCTCGTCCTGTGTTTCGGTAGGTGTATGGAGGGTTTAGAAACCGGCAAACCTTCTCTGGCTTACGTATGAAACGTCCGGCAGTAGTAGAAGTTAATTGGGTGTTTCCATCCCCACCATCTTAGTGGTAGGTAATTCAGTGGTTTTGGGTAATAGTGACCAGTGGAGTTACTCCCTTCCAGGATCGTAACGTTTCCAGAGGTATATCCTCCCTAGACAGTGAATTTGTTCATAGTCTAGGTAAAAAAGTGGTTCGGTTGTCCAGGCTAAGTACGGCGGGGTAAGGGATCCCCCCAGGGGAATTATTCTGTGGGATCCAATTCTCCGCCAGACATTATCTGGGCACCCCAGGGATTACACGGCCGACGCGAGTCCTCCAGCCGCAGCGCTTGACCCAAAAGCCCCTCTTTTCGAGGACTTAACTGCCCCAACCCGCTAGGACCACCCACGCGCTACTGAACATACTGCCAATCCAATTCTAAACTGGGGTAGATAGTGGTCCAGCGCGTTACGTGAGTCTCCCGTGTGTAAAGGGGCTGGGAGGGTTGAGCCGATTGGTCTGCCAACAGAACCCCGAGAGGTCCCGAAGAGTCCGGTCTATCCATATCCTCCTGTCTTCTTGCTTGGTGTATGGAAGGGCGTTAGTTAGGGTTGGGGGGTTAGGGTTAGGGTTAGGGTTAGGGTTAGGGTTAGGGTTAGGGTTGGATTAGGGTTGGGTTAGGGTTAGGGTTGGGTTAGGTTTGGGTTAGGGTTGGATTAGGGTTGGGTTAGGGTTAAGGCTTGAGTTGGGTTAGTGTTGGGTTGGGTTAGGGTTAAGGATTAGGGTTAGGGGGTTAGGGTTAGGGTTAGGGTTAGTGTTAGGGTTAGGGTTAGGGTTAGGGTTAGGGTTGGGTTGGGTTAGGATTAGTTGGGTTAGGGTTGGGTTAGGGTTAGGTTTAGGGTTAAGGATATAGTTGGGTTAGGGTTGGTTTAGGGTTGGGTTGGTTTAGGGTTAAGGATAGGGTTGGTTTAGGGTTAAGGATATAGTTGGGTTAGGGTTGGGTTGGTTTAGGGTTAAGGATATATTTGGGTTAGGTTAGTGTTGGGTTGGGTTAGGGTTGGATTAGGGTTAGGATTGAGTTAGGGTTAAGGATTGAGTTGGGTTAGGTTAGTGTTGGGTTAGGGTTGGATTAGGGTTGGGTTAGGGTTAGGGTTAAGGATTGAGTTGGGGTTGGGTTATGGTTGGGTTAGGTTTAGGGTTGGGATAGGGTTAGGGTTAGGGTTAGGGTTAGGGTTGGGATTGGGTTATGGTTGGGTTAGGTTTAGGGTTGGGATAGGGTTAAGGATAGAGTTGGGTTAGGGTTAATGATATAGTTGGGTTAGGGTTGGTTTAGGGTTAGGGTTGGGTTAGGTTTAGGGTTGGGTTAGGGTTGGTTTAGGGTTGGGTTGGGTTAAGGTTAGGTTTAGGGTTGGGTTAGGGTTGGTTTAGGGTTGGGTTGGGTTAGTGTTGTTTTAGGGTTAAGGATATAGTTGGGTTAGGTTAGTATTGTGTTGGGTTAGGATTGGGTTAGTGTTGGTTTAGCGTTAGGGTTAGGTTAGTGTTTGGTTGGGTTAGGGTTAAGGATGTAGTCGGGTTAGGGTTAGGTTAGTGTTGGGTTGGGTTAGGGTTGGTTATGGGTTAGGTTAGTGTTGGGTTAGGGTTAGGTTGGGTTAGGGTTAGGGTTGGTTTAGGGGTTAGGGTTGGGTTGGTTTAGGGTTAGGGTTAGGTTAGGGTTGGGTTGGGTTGAAGCCAGCATGTGGATGGACTTGAGAATAAGGTTGAGGATATATAGTTAATTCTCTGACTGTATTGACTATACAATAAGGTTGAGGATATATAGTTAATTCTCTGACTGTATTGACTATAGAATAAGGTTGAGGATATATAGTTAATTCTCTGACTGTATTGACTATAGAATAAGGTTGAGGATATATAGTTAATTCTCTGACTGTATTGACTATAGAATAAGGTTGAGGATATATAGTTAATTCTCTGACTGTATTGACTATAGAATAAGGTTGAGGATATATAGTTAATTCTCTGACTGTATTGACTATAGAATAAGGTTGAGGATATATAGTTAATTCTCTGACTGTATTGACTATAGAATAAGGTTGAGGATATATAGTTAATTCTCTGACTGTATTGACTATAGAATAAGGTTGAGGATATATAGTTAATTCTCTGACTGTATTGACTATAGAATAAGGTTGAGGATATATAGTTAATTCTCTGACTGTATTGACTATAGAATAAGGTTGAGGATATATAGTTAATTCTCTGACTGTATTGACTATAGAATAAGGTTGAGGATTCAACAGAAGATCTCTTTGTTTCTTGGGACCTAGAACAAGCATCTCTGTTTTGTCCGAGTTTAATAGTAGAAAGTTTGCAGCCATCCACTTCCTTATGTCTGAAACACATGCTTCTAGCGAGGGCAATTTTGGGGCTTCACCATGTTTCATTGAAATGTACAGCTGTGTGTCATCTGCATAGCAGTGAAAGTTTACATTATGTTTTCGAATAACATCCCCAAGAGGTAAAATATATAGTGAAAACAATAGTGGTCCTAAAACGGAACCTTGAGGAACACCGAAATTTACAGTTGATTTGTCAGAGGACAAACCATTCACAGAGACAAACTGATATCTTTCCGACAGATAAGATCTAAACCAGGCCAGAACATGTCCGTGTAGACCAATTTGGGTTTCCAATCTCTCCAAAAGAATGTGGTGATCGATGGTATCAAAAGCAGCACTAAGGTCTAGGAGCACGAGGACAGATGCAGAGCCTCGGTCCGATGCCATTAAAATGTCATTTACCACCTTCACAAGTGCCGTCTCAGTGCTATGATGGGGTCTAAAACCAGACTGAAGCATTTCGTATATATTGTTTGTCTTCAGGAAGGCAGTGAGTTGCTGCGCAACAGCCTTCTCTAAAATTTTTGAGAGGAATGGAAGATTCGATATAGGCCGATAGTTTTTTATATTTTCTGGGTCAAGGTTTGGCTTTTTCAAGAGAGGCTTTATTACTGCCACTTTTAGTGAGTTTGGTACACATCCAGTGGATAGAGAGCCGTTTATTATGTTCAACATAGGAGGGCCAAGCACAGGAAGCAGCTCTTTCAGTAGTTTAGTTGGAATAGGGTCCAGTATGCAGCTTGAAGGTTTAGAGGCCATGATTATTTTCATCATTGTGTCAAGAGATATAGTACTAAAACACTTGAGCGTCTCTCTTGATCCTAGGTCCTGGCAGAGTTGTGCAGACTCAGGACAACTGAGGTTTGGAGGAATACGCAGGTTTAAAGAGGAGTCCGTAATTTGCTTTCTAATAATCATAATCTTTTCCTCAAAGAAGTTCATGAATTTATCACTGCTAAAGTGAAAGTCATCCTCTCTTGGGGAATGCTGCTTTTTAGTTAGCTTTGCGACAGTATTAAAAAGGAATTTCGGAATGTTCTTATTTTCCTCAATTAAGTTAGAAAAATAGGATGATCGAGCAGCAGTAAGGGCTCTACGGTACTGCACGGTACCGTCCTTCCAAGCTAGTCGGAAGACTTCCAGTTTGGTGTGGCGCCATTTCCGTTCCAATTTTCTGGAAGCTTGCTTCAGAGCTCGGGTATTTTCTGTGTACCAGGGAGCTAGTTTCTTATGAGACATATTTTTAGTTTTTAGGGGTGCAACTGCATCTAGGGTATTGCGCAAGGTTAAATTGAGATCCTCAGTTAGGTGGTTAACTGATTTTTGTCCTCTGGCGTCCTTGGGTAGGCAGAGGGAGTCTGGAAGGGCATCAAGGAATCTTTGTGTTGTCTGTGAATTTATAGCACGACTTTTGATGTTCCTTGGTTGGGGTCTAAGCAGATTATTTGTTGCAATTGCAAACGTAATAAAATGGTGGTCCGATAGTCCAGGATTATGAGGAAAAACATTAAGATCCACCACATTTATTCCATGGGACAAAACTAGGTCCAGCGTATGACTGTGACAGTGAGTGGGTCCAGAGACATGTTGGACAAAACCCACTGAGTCGATGATGGCTCCGAAAGCCTTTTGGAGTGGGTCTGTGGACTTTTCCATGTGAATATTAAAGTCACCAAAGATTAGAATATTATCTGCTATGACTACAAGGTCCGATAGGAATTCAGGGAACTCAGTGAGAAACGCTGTATATGGCCCAGGAGGCCTGTAAACAGTAGCTATAAAAAGTGATTGAGTAGGCTGCATAGATTTCATGACTAGAAGCTCAAAAGACGAAAATGTCATTTTTTTTTTTTTTGTAAATTGAAATTTGCTATCGTAAATGTTAGCAACACCTCCGCCTTTGCGGGATGCACGGGGATATGGTCACTAGTGTAGCCAGGAGGTGAGGCCTCATTTAAAACAGTAAATTCATCAGGTTTAAGCCATGTTTCAGTCAGGCCAATCACATCAAGATTATGATCAGTGATTAGTTCATTGACTATAATTGCCTTTGAAGTAAGGGATCTAACATTAAGTAGCCCTATTTTGAGATGTGAGGTATCATGATCTCTTTCAGTAATGACAGGAATGGAAGTGGTCTTTATCCTAGTGAGATTGCTAAGGCGAACACCGCCATGTTTAGTTTTGCCCAACCTAGGTCGAGGCACAGACACGGTCTCAATGGTGATAGCTGAGCTGACTACACTGACTGTGCTAGTGGCAGACTCCACTATGCTGGCAGGCTGGCTAACAGCCTGCTGCCTGGCCTGCACCCTATTTCATTGTGGAGCTAGAGGAGTTAGAGCCCTGTCTATGTTGGTAGATAAGATGAGAGCACCCCTCCAGCTAGGATGGAGTCCGTCACTCCTCAGCAGGTCAGGCTTGGTCCTGTTTGTGGGTGAGTCCCAGAAAGAGGGCCAATTATCTACAAATTCTAACTTTTGGGAGGGGCAGAAAACAGTTTTCAACCAGCGATTGAGTTGTGAGACTCTGCTGTAGAGCTCATCACTCCCCCTAACTGGGAGGGGGCCAGAGACAATTACTCGATGCCGACACATCTTTCTAGCTGATATGCACGCAGAAGCTATGTTGCGCTTGGTGATTTCTGACTGTTTCATCCTAACATCGTTGGTGCCGACGTGGATAACAATATCTCTATACTCTCTACACTCGCCAGTTTTAGCTTTAGCCAGCACCATCTTCAGATTAGCCTTAACGTCGGTAGCCCTGCCCCCGGGTAAACAGTGTATGATCGCTGGATGATTCGCTTTAAGTCTAATACTGCGGGTAATGGAGTCGCCAATGACTAGAGTTTTCAATTTGTCAGAGCTAATGGTGGGAAGCTTCGGCGTGTCAGACCCCGTAACGGGAGGAGTAGAGACCAGAGAAGAATCGGCCTCTGACTCCGACCCGCTGCTTAATGGGGAAAACCGGTTGAAAGTTTCTGTCGGCTGAATGAGCGACACCGGTTGAGCGTTCCTACAGCATTTCCTTCCAGAAACCGTGAGAAAGTTGTCCGGCTGCGGGGACTGTGCCAGGGGATTTACACTACTATCTGTACTTACTGGTGCCACAGACGCTGTTTCATCCTTTTCTACACTGAAATTACCCTTGCCTAACGATTGCGTCTGAAGCTGGGCTTGCAGCACAGCTATCCTCGCCGTAAGGCGAGTACAGCGGCTGCAATTAGAAGGCATCATGTTAATGTTACTACTTAGCTTCGGCTGTTGGAGGTCCTGACGAATCGTGTCCAGATAAAGCGTCCGGAGTGAAAAAGTTGAGGGAAAAAATAAATAAATATATGAACGGTAATTAAAAAGTGAAAACCGTAAAGTTGTCAGGTAGCAAAACAGGTTGGCAACAAAACGCACAGCAACTCGAAAACAAGCCTGCAAGTTGCAAGTTAACCGAACCCAACACTAACCTAACCCTAAACCAACCCGAACCCAATCCTAACCAAACCCAACACTAACCCAACCCAACACTAACCTAACCCAACCCAACACTAAACTAACCCTAAACTAACCCAACCCAACAATAACCTAACCCTAAACCAACCCTAACCCAATCCTAACCCAACCCAACACTAACCTAACCCTAAACCATCACTAACCTAATCCTAACCCAACCCAACACTAACCCTAACCCTAAACCAACCGTAACCTAATCCTAACCCA
Organism: Oncorhynchus tshawytscha; assembly: GCF_018296145.1. NCBI lineage: Eukaryota > Metazoa > Chordata > Actinopteri > Salmoniformes > Salmonidae > Oncorhynchus > Oncorhynchus tshawytscha. Next base: position 188,732 of record NW_024609544.1, read on the forward strand.
ACCCAACACTAACCCTAAACCAACCCTAACCCAATCCTAACCCAACCCAACACTAACCTAACCCAACCCAACCCTAACCAAACCCTAACCCAACTATATCCTTAACCCTAACCATAAACCTAACCCAACCCAACCCTAACCTAACCCTAACCTAATCCTGACCCAATCCTAACCCAACCCAACACTAACCTAACCCAACCCAAACCTAACCTAACCCAATCCTAACCCAACCCAACACTAACCTAACCCTGACCCAACTATATCCTTAACCCTAACCCTAACCCAACCCAACAATAACCTAACCGTAACACTAACCCTAAACCAACCCTAACCCAATCCTAACCAAACCCAACACTAACCTAACCCTAAACCAACCCTAACCCAATCCTAACCCAACCCAACACTAACCTAACCCTAACCCAATCCTAACCCAACCCAACACTAACCTGACCCTAACCCTAAACCAACCCTAACCCAATCCTAACCCAACCCAACACTAACCTAACCCAACACTAACCTAACCCAACACTAACCTAACCCAACCTTAAACCAACCCTAACCCAATCCTAACCCAACCCAAACCTATCCCAATCCAATCATAACCCAACCCAACACTAACCTAACCCTAACCCAACTATATCCTTAACCCTAACCCTAACCCAACCCAACCCAACCCAACACTAACCTAACCCTAACCCAATCCTAACCCAACCCAACACTAACCTAACCCTAACCCTAAACCAACCCTAACCCAATCCTAATCCAACCCAACACTAACCTAACCCAACCCAACACTAACCTAACCCAACTCAAAACTAATCTAACCCAACCCAACACTATCCTAACCCAACCAAACACTAACCTAACCCTAACACAACTATTTCCTTAACCCTAACCTAACCCAACCAGACACTAACCCAATCCTAACCCAACCCAACACTAAGCTAACCCTAACCCAACTATATCCTTAACCCTAACACTAAACCTATCCCAACCCAACACTAACCTAACCCAACCCAACACTAAACCAATCCTAACCCAACCCAACCCAACACTAACCTAACCTAACCCAACCCAACACTAACCTAACCCTAACCCAACTATGTCCTTAACCCTAACCATAAACCTAACCCAACCCAACACTAACCTAACCCTAAACCAACCCTAACCCAATCCTAACCCAACCCAACCCAACACTAACCTAACCCTAACCCAATCCTAACCCAACCCAACACTAACCTGACCCTAACCCTAAACCAACCCTAACCCAATCCTAACCCAACCCAACACTAACCTAACCCAACACTAACCTAACCCAACCCTAACCAACCCTAACCCAATCCTAACCCAACCCAACACTAACCTAACCCAACCCAAACCTATCCCAATCCAATCATAACCCAACCCAACACTAACCTAACCCTAACCCAACTATATCCTTAACCCTAACCCAACCCAACCCATCCCAACACTAACCTAACCCTAACCCAATCCTAACCCAACACTAACCTAACCCTAACCCTAAACCAACCCTAACCCAATCCTAATCCAACCCAACACTTATCTAACCCAACCCAACACTAACCTAACCCAACCCAACACGAATATAACCCAACCCAACACTATCCTAACCCAACCCAACACTAACCTAACCCAACACTAACCTAACCCAACACTAACCTAACCCAACCCTAAACCAACCCTAACCCAATCCTAACCCTAACCCTAACACAACTATATCCTTAACCCTAACCTAACCCAACCAGACACTAACCCAATCCTAACCCAACCCAACCCAACACTAACCTAACCCTAACCCAACTCTATCCTTAACCCTAACCCTAACCCTAGCTTCAACCCAACCCTATTCACAACCCTAACCATATCCTTAACCCTAACACCAACCTAACCCTAACCCAATCCTAACCCAACCCAACACTAACCTAACCCAACACTAACCTAACCCAACACTGACCTAACCCAACCCAACACTAACCTAACCCTAAACTAACCCAACCCAACACTAACCTAACCCTAAACCAACCCTAACCCAACACTAACCCGACCCTAAACTAACCCAACCCAAAACTAACCTAACCCTAAACCAACAGTAACCCAATCCTAACCCAACCCAACACTAACCTAACCCTAAACCAACCCTAACCTAATCCTAACCCAACCCAACACTAACCCTAACCCTAAACCAACCCTAACCCAATCCTAACCCAACCCAACACTAACCGAACCCAACCCAACCCTAACCCAACCCAACTATATCCTTAACCCTAACCATAACCCAACCCAACACTAACCTAACCCTAACACTAACCCTAACCCTAACCCAATCCTAACCCAACCCAACACTAACCTAACCCAATCCAACACTAATCTAACCCTAACCCTAAACCAACCCTAACCCAATCCTAACCCAACCCTACTCGAACCCAACCCTAACCCAAACCCAACTCTATCCTTAACCCTATCCCAACACTAAACCTAACCCAACCATAACCCAACCTCAACTCTAACCCTAACCCAACCCTAACCTTAACACTAACCCAACCCTAACCCAACCCTAATCCTAAACCAACTCATTCCTTAACCCTAACCCAACCCTAACCCAACCCAACACTAACCTAACCCTAACCCAATCCTAACCCAACCCAACCCTAACCTAACCCTAAACCAACCCTAACCCAATCCTAACCCAACGCAACACTAACCTAACCTAACCCAACACTATCCTAACCCAACCCAACACTAACCTAACCCTAACCCAAATATATCCTTAACCCTAACCCAACCCAACACTAACCCAATGCTAACCCTAACCCTAAACCTAACCCAACCCAACCCAACACTAACCTAACCTAACCCAACCCAACACAAACCCAATCCTAACCCAACCCAACACTAACCTAACCCTAACCCAACTATATCCTTAACCCTAACCATAAACCTAACCCAACCCAACACTAACCTAACCCAATCCAACACTAATCTAACCCTAACCCTAAACCAACCCTAACCCAATCCTAACCCAACCCTACCCTAATCCAACGCTAACCCTAACCCAACTCTATCCTTAACCCTAACCCAAACCCTAGCTTCAACCCAACCCTATTCAGAACCCTAACCATATCCTTAACCCTAACACCAACCTAACCCTAACCCAACCCCAACCCTAACCCAACACTAACAAAACCCTAACCCAATCCTAACCCAACCCAACCCAACACTAACCTAAACCTAACCCAACACTAACCTAACCCAACACTGACCTAACCCAACCCAACACTAACCTAACCCTAAACTAACCCAACCCAACACTAACCTAACCCTAAACCAACCCTAACCCAACACTAACCTAACCCAACCCAACACTAACCTAACCCAACCCAACACTAACCCAACCCTACACTCACCCAACCCAACACTAACCTAACCCTAAACCAACGCTAACCCAATCCTAAACCAACCCAACACTAACCTAACCCTAAACCAACCCTAACCTAATCCTAACCCAACCCAACACTAACCCTAACCCTAAACCATCCCTAACCCAATCCTAACCCATCCCAACACTACCCTAACCCAACCCAACCCTAACCCAACCCTAACCCAACTATATCCTTAACCATAACCATAAACCTAACCCAACCAACACTAACCTAACCCTAACACTAACCTTAACCCTAACCCAATTCTAACCCAACCCAACACTAACCTAACCCAACACTGACCTAACCCAACCCAACACTAACCTAACCCTAAACCAACAGTAACCCAATCCTAACCCAACCCAACACTAACCTAACCCTAAACCAACCCTAACCCAATCCTAACCCAACCCAACACTAACCTAACCCAACCCAACACGAACCTAACCCAACCCAACACTAACCTAACCCTAAACCAACCCTAACCCTAACCCAATCCTAACCCAACCCAACAATAACCTAACAAAACCCAAACCTAACCCAATCCTAACCCAACCCAACACTAACCTAACCCTAACCCAACTATATTCTTAAACCTAACCCTAACCCAACACTAACCTAACCCTAACCCAACCCAACACTAACCTAACCCTAAACCAACCCTAACCCAATCCTAACCCAACCCAACACTAACCCAACCCAACACTAACCTAACCCAACCCAACACTAACCTAACCCAACCCAACACTAACCTAACCTAACCCAACACTATCCTAACCCAACCCAACACTAACCTAACCCTAACCCAACTATATCCTTAACCCTAACCCAACCCAACACTAACCCAATGCTAACCCAACCCTAACCCAACCCAACACTAACCTAACCCTAACCCAACAATATCCTTAACCCTAACCATAAACCTAACCCAACCCAACACTAACCTAACCCAATCCAACACTAATCTAACCCTAACCCTAAACCAACCCTAACTCAATCCTAACCCAACCCTACTCGAACCCAACCCTAACCCAAACCCAACTCTATCCTTAACCCTATCCCAACACTAAACCTAACCCAACCATAACCCAACCTCAACTCTAACCCTAACCCAACCCTAACCTTAACACTAACCCAACCCTAACCCAACCCTAATCCTAAACCAACTCAATCCTTAACCCTAACCCAACCCTAACCCAACCCAACACTAACCTAACCCAATCCTAACCCAACCCAACCCTAACCTAACCCTAAACCAACCCTAACCCAATCCTAACCCAACGCAACACTAACCTAACCTAACCCAACACTATCCTAACCCAACACTAACCTAACCCTAACCCAAATATATCCTTAACCCTAACCCAACCCAACACTAACCCAATGCTAACCCTAAACCTAACCCAACCCAACCCAACACTAACCTAACCTAACCCAACCCAACACTAACCCAATCCTAACCCAACCCAACACTAACCTAACCCTAATCCAACTATATCCTTAACCCTAACCATAAACCTAACCCAACCCAACACTAACCTAACCCAATCCAACACTAATCTAACCCTAACCCTAAACCAACCCTAACCCAATCCTAACCCAACCCTACCCTAATCCAACACTAACCCTAACCCAACTCTATCCTTAACCCTAACCCTAGCTTCAACCCAACCCTATTCACAACCCTAACCATATCCTTAACCCTAACACCAACCTAACCCTAACCCAACCCCAACCCTAACCCAACACTAACCTAACCCTAACCCAATCCTAACCCAACCCACCCAACACTAACCTAACCCTAACCCAACACTAACCTAACCCAACACTGACCTAACCCAACCCAACACTAACCTAACCCTAAACTAACCCAACCCAACACTAACCTAACCCTAAACCAACCCTAACCCAACACTAACCTAATCCAACCCAACACGAACCTAACCCAACCCAACACTAACCCAACCCTACACTAACCCAACCCAACACTAACCTAACCCTAAACCAACACTAACCCAATCCTAACCCAACCCAACACTAAACTAACCCTAAACCAACCCTAACCTAATCCTAACCCAACCCAACACTAACCCTAACCCTAAACCAACCCTAACCCAATCCTAACCCAACCCAACACTACCCTAACCCAACCCTAACCCAACCCTAACCCAACTATATCCTTAACCATAACCATAAACCTAACCCAACCCAACACTAACCTAACACTAACCCTAACCCTAACCCAATTCTAACCCAACCCAACACTAACCTAACCCAACACTGACCTAACCCAACCCAACACTAACCTAACCCTAAACTAACCCAACCCAACACTAACCTATCCCAACCCAACACTAACCTAACCCAACCCAACACTAATCTAACCCTAAACCAACCCTAACCCTAACCCAATCCTAACCCAACCCAACAATAACCTAACCAAACCCAAACCTAACCCAATCCTAACCCAACCCAACACTAACCTAACCCTAACCCAACTATATTCTTAAACCTAACCCAACCCAACACTAACCTAACCCTAACCCAACCCAACACTAACCTAACCCTAAACCAACCCTAACCCAATCCTAACCCAACCCAATCTTAACCCAACCCAACCCAACACTAACCTAACCCTAACCCAACTATATTCTTAACCCAACCCAACACTAACCCAATGCTAACCCAACCCTAACCCAACCTTAACCCAACCCAACACTAACCTAACCCTAACCCAACTATATCCTTAACCCTAACCCTAAACCTAACCCAACCCAACCCAACACTAACCTAACCCAACCCAACACTAACCCAATACTAACCCAACCCAACACTAACCTAACCCAACTATATCCTTAACCCTAACCATAAACCTAACCCAACCCAACACTAACCTAACCCAATCCAACACTGATCTAACCCTAACCCTAAACCAACCCTAACCCAATCCTAACCCAACTCTACTCTAACCCAACCCTAACCCAAACCCAACTCTATCCTTAACCCTATCCCAGCACTAAACCTAACCCAACCATAACCCAACCTCAACACTAACCCTAACCCAACCCTAACCCAACCCAACACTAACCTAACCCTAACCCAATCCTAACCCAACCCAACACTAACCTAACCCTAAATCAACCCTAACCCAATACTAACCCAACCCAACACTAACCTAACCCAACCCAACACTAACCCAACCCAACACTAACCTAACCTAACCCAACACTATCCTAACCCAACCCAACACTAACGTAACCCTAACCCAAATATATCCTTAACCCTAACCCAACCCAACACTAACCCAATGCTAACCCAACCCTAACCCAACCCAACACTAACCTAACCCTAACCCAACTATATCCTTAACCCTAAACCTAACCCAACCCAACACTAACCTAACTTAACCCAACCCAACACTAACCCAATCCTAACCCAACCCAACACTAACCCAACCCAACACTAACCTAACCCAACCCAACACTAACCTAACCCAACCCAACACTAACCTAACCTAACCCAACACTATCCTAACCCAACCCAACACTAACCTAACCCTAACCCAACTATATCCTTAACCCTAACCCAACCCAACACTAACCCAATGCTAACCCAACCCTAACCCAACCCTAACCCAACCCAACACTAACCTAACCCTAACCCAACAATATCCTTAACCCTAACCATAAACCTAACCCAACCCAACACTAACCTAACCCAATCCAACACTAATCTAACCCTAACCCTAAACCAACCCTAACTCAATCCTAACCCAACCCTACTCGAACCCAACCCTAACCCAAACCCAACTCTATCCTTAACCCTATCCCAACACTAAACCTAACCCAACCATAACCCAACCTCAACTCTAACCCTAACCCAACCCTAACCTTAACACTAACCCAACCCTAACCCAACCCTAATCCTAAACCAACTCAATCCTTAACCCTAACCCAACCCTAACCCAACCCAACACTAACCTAACCCTAACCCAATCCTAACCCAACCCAACCCTAACCTAACCCTAAACCAACCCTAACCCAATCCTAACCCAACGCAACACTAACCTAACCTAACCCAACACTATCCTAACCCAACACTAACCTAACCCTAACCCAAATATATCCTTAACCCTAACCCAACCCAACACTAACCCAATGCTAACCCTAAACCTAACCCAACCCAACCCAACACTAACCTAACCTAACCCAACCCAACACTAACCCAATCCTAACCCAACCCAACACTAACCTAACCCTAACCCAACTATATCCTTAACCCTAACCATAAACCTAACCCAACCCAACACTAACCTAACCCAATCCAACACTAATCTAACCCTAACCCTAAACCAACCCTAACCCAATCCTAACCCAACCCTACCCTAATCCAACACTAACCCTAACCCAACTCTATCCTTAACCCTAACCCTAGCTTCAACCCAACCCTATTCACAACCCTAACCATATCCTTAACCCTAACACCAACCTAACCCTAACCCAACCCCAACCTAACCCAACACTAACCTAACCCTAACCCAATCCTAACCCAACCCAACCCAACACTAACCTAACCCAACACTGACCTAACCCAACCCAACACTAACCTAACCCTAAACTAACCCAACCCAACAATAACCTAACCCTAAACCAACCCTAACCCAACACTAACCTAATCCAACCCAACACGCACCTAACCCAACCCAACACTAACCCAACCCTACACTAACCCAACCCAACACTAACCTAACCCTAAACCAACGCTAACCCAATCCTAACCCAACCCAACACTAAACTAACCCTAAACCAACCCTAACCTAATCCTAACCCAACCCAACACTAACCCTAACCCTAAACCAACCCTAACCCAATCCTAACCCAACCCAACACTACCCTAACCCAACCCTAACCCAACCCTAACCCAACTATATCCTTAACCATAACCATAAACCTAACCCAACCCAACACTAACCTAACACTAACCCTAACCCTAACCCAATTCTAACCCAACCCAACACTAACCTAACCCAACACTGACCTAACCCAACCCAACACTAACCTAACCCAACACTGACCCAACCCAACACTAACCTAACCCAACCCAACACTAACCTAACCCAACCCAACACTAACCTAACCCTAAACCAACCCTAACCCTAACCCAATCCTAACCCAACCCAACACTAACCTAACCAAACCCAAACCTAACCCAATCCTAACCCAACCCAACACTAACCTAACCCTAACCCAACTATATTCTTAAACCTAACCCAACCCAACACTAACCTAACCCTAACCCAACCCAACACTAACCTAACCCTAAACCAACCCTAACCCAATCCTAACCCAACCCAATCTTAACCCAACCCAACCCAACACTAACCTAACCCTAACCCAACTATATTCTTAACCCAACCCAACACTAACCCAATGCTAACCCAACCCTAACCCAACCTTAACCCAACCCAACACTAACCTAACCCTAACCCAACTATATCCTTAACCCTAACCCTAAACCTAACCCAACCCAACCCAACACTAACCTAACCCAACCCAACACTAACCCAATACTAACCCAACCCAACACTAACCTAACCCAACTATATCCTTAACCCTAACCATAAACCTAACCCAACCCAACACTAACCTAACCCAATCCAACACTGATCTAACCCTAACCCTAAACCAACCCTAACCCAATCCTAACCCAACTCTACTCTAACCCAACCCTAACCCAAACCCAACTCTATCCTTAACCCTATCCCAGCACTAAACCTAACCCAACCATAACCCAACCTCAACACTAACCCTAACCCAACCCTAACCCAACCCAACACTAACCTAACCCTAACCCAATCCTAACCCAACCCAACACTAACCTAACCCTAAATCAACCCTAACCCAATACTAACCCAACCCAACACTAACCTAACCCAACCCAACACTAACCCAACCCAACACTAACCTAACCTAACCCAACACTATCCTAACCCAACCCAACACTAACGTAACCCTAACCCAAATATATCCTTAACCCTAACCCAACCCAACACTAACCCAATGCTAACCCAACCCTAACCCAACCCAACACTAACCTAACCCTAACCCAACTATATCCTTAACCCTAAACCTAACCCAACCCAACACTAACCTAACTTAACCCAACCCAACACTAACCCAATCCTAACCCAACCCAACACTAACCTAACCCTAACCCAACTATATCCTTAACCCTAACCATAAACCTAACCCAACCCAACACTAACCTAACCCAATCCAACACTAATCTAACCCTAACCCTAAACCAACCCTAACCCAATCCTAACCCACACCTACCCTAATCCAACACTAACCCTAACCCAACTCTATCCTTAACCCTAACCCTAACCCTAGCTTCAACCCAACCCTATTCACAACCCTAACCATATCCTTAACCCTAACACCAACCTAACCCTAACCCAACCCCAACACTAACCCAACACTAACCTAAACCCTAACCCAATCCTAACCCAACCCAACACTAACCTAACCCTAACCCAACACTAACCTAACCTAACCCAACACTGACCTAACCCAACCCAACACTAACCTAACCCTAAACTAACCCAACCCAACACTAACCTAACCCTAAACCAACCCTAACCCAACACTAACCTAACCCAACCCAACACTAACCTAACCCAACCCAACACACCTAACCCAACCCAACCCAACCCTACACTAACCCAACCCAACACTAACCTAACCCTAAACCAACGCTAACCCAATCCTAACCCAACACTAACCTAACCCTAAACCAACCCTAACCTAATCCTAACCCAACCCAACACTAACCCTAACCCTAAACCAACCCTAACCCAATCCTAACTCAACCCAACACTAACCTAACCCAACCCTAACCCAACCCTAACCCAACTATATCCTTAACCCTAACCATAACCCAACCCAACACTAACCTAACCCTAACACTAACCCTAACCCTAACCCAATCCTAACCCAACCCAACAATAACCTAACCAAACCCAAACCTAACCCAATCCTAACCCAACCCAACACTAACCTAACCCTAACCCAACTATATTCTTAAACCTAACCCTAACCCAACACTAACCTAACCCTAACCCAACCCAACACTAACCTAACCCTAAACCAACCCTAACCCAATCCTAACCCAACCCAACACTAACCCAACCCAACACTAACCCAACCCAACACTAACCTAACCCAACCCAACACTAACCTAACCTAACCCAACACTATCCTAACCCAACCCAACACTAACCTAACCCTAACCCAACTATATCCTTAACCCTAACCCAACCCAACACTAACCCAATGCTAACCCAACCCTAACCCAACCCTAACCCAACCCAACACTAACCTAACCCTAACCCAACAATATCCTTAACCCTAACCATAAACCTAACCCAACCCAACACTAACCTAACCCTAAACCAACCCTAACCTAATCCTAACCCAACCCAACACTAACCCTAACCCTAAACCAACCCTAACCCAATCCTAACCCAACCCATCACTACCCTAACCCAACCCAACCCTAACCCAACCCTAACCCAACTATATCCTTAACCATAACCATAAACCTAACCCAACCCAACACTAACCTAACCCTAACACTAACCCTAACCCTAACCCAATTCTAACCCAACCCAACACTAACCTAACCCAACACTGACCTAACCCAACCCAACACTAACCTAACCCTAAACCAACAGTAACCCAATCCTAACCCAACCCAACACTAACCTAACCCTAAACCAACCCTAACCCAATCCTAACCCAACCCAACACTAACCTAACCCAACCCAACACGAACCTAACCCAACCCAACACTAACCTAACCCTAAACCAACCCTAACCCTAACCCAACACTGACCTAACCCAACCCAACACTAACCTAACCCTAAACCAACAGTAACCCAATCCTAACCCAACCCAACACTAACCTAACCCTAAACCAACCCTAACCCAATCCTAACCCAACCCAACACTAACCTAACCCAACCCAACACGAACCTAACCCAACCCAACACTAACCTAACCCTAAACCAACCCTAACCCTAACCCAATCCTAACCCAACCCAACAATAACCTAACCAAACCCAAACCTAACCCAATCCTAACCCAACCCAACACTAACCTAACCCTAACCCAACTATATTCTTAAACCTAACCCTAACCCAACACTAACCTAACCCTAACCCAACCCAACACTAACCTAACCCTAAACCAACCCTAACCCAATCCTAACCCAACCCAACACTAACCCAACCCAACCCAACACTAACCTAACCCAACACTAACCTAACCCAACCCAACACTAACCTAACCTAACCCAACACTATCCTAACCCAACCCAACACTAACCTAACCCTAACCCAACTATATCCTTAACCCTAACCCAACCCAACACTAACCCAATGCTAACCCAACCCTAACCCAACCCTAACCCAACCCAACACTAACCTAACCCTAACCCAACAATATCCTTAACCCTAACCATAAACCTAACCTAACCCAACACTAACCTAACCCAATCCAACACTAATCTAACCCTAACCCTAAACCAACCCTAACCCAATCCTAACCCAACCCTACTCGAACCCAACCCTAACCCAAACCCAACTCTATCCTTAACCCTATCCCAACACTAAACCTAACCCAACCATAACCCAACCTCAACTCTAACCCTAACCCAACCTTAACCTTAACACTAACCCAACCCTAACCCAACCCTAATCCTAAACCAACTCAATCCTTAACCCTAACCCAACCCTAACCCAACCCAACACTAACCTAACCCTAACCCAATCCTAACCCAACCCAACCCTAACCTAACCCTAAACCAACCCTAACCCAATCCTAACCCAATGCAACACTAACCTAACCCAACCCAACACTAACCTAACCCTAACCCAACAATATCCTTAACCCTAACCATAAACCTAACCTAACCCAACACTAACCTAACCCAATCCAACACTAATCTAACCCTAACCCTAAACCAACCCTAACCCAATCCTAACCCAACCCTACTCGAACCCAACCCTAACCCAAACCCAACTCTATCCTTAACCCTATCCCAACACTAAACCTAACCCAACCATAACCCAACCTCAACTCTAACCCTAACCCAACCCTAACCTTAACACTAACCCAACCCTAACCCAACCCTAATCCTAAACCAACTCAATCCTTAACCCTAACCCAACCCTAACCCAACCCAACACTAACCTAACCCTAACCCAATCCTAACCCAACCCAACCCTAACCTAACCCTAAACCAACCCTAACCCAATCCTAACCCAACGCAACACTAACCTAACCTAACCCAACACTAACCTAACCCTAACCCAAATATATCCTTAACCCTAACCCAACCCAACACTAACCCAATGCTAACCCTAACCCTAAACCTAACCCAACCCAACCCAACACTAACCTAACCTAACCCAACCCAACACTAACCCAATCCAACCCAACCCAACACTAACCTAACCCTAACCCAACTATATCCTTAACCCTAACCATAAACCTAACCCAACCCAACACTAACCTAACCCAATCCAACACTGATCTAACCCTAACCCTAAACCAACCCTAACCCAATCCTAACCCAACCCTACTCTAACCCAACCCTAACCCAAACCCAACTCTATCCTTAACCCTATCCCAGCACTAAACCTAACCCAACCATAACCCAACCTCAACTCTAACCCTAACCCAACCCTAACCCAACCCAACACTAACCTAACCCTAACCCAATCCTAACCCAACCCAACACTAACCTAACCCTAAATCAACCCTAACCCAATACTAACCCAACCCAACACTAACCTAACCCAACCCAACACTAACCCAACCCAACACTAACCTAACCTAACCCAACACTATCCTAACCCAACCCAACACTAACCTAACCCTAACCCAAATATATCCTTAACCCTAACCCAACCCAACACTAACCCAATGCTAACCCAACCCTAACCCAACCCAACACTAACCTAACCCTAACCCAACTATATCCTTAACCCTAAACCTAACCCAACCCAACACTAACCTAACTTAACCCAACCCAACCCAACACTAACCCAACCCAACACTAACCTAACCCTAACCCTACTCTATCCTTAACCCTAACCCTAACCCTAGCTTCAACCCAACCCTATTCACAACCCTAACCATATCCTTAACCCTAACACCAACCTAACCCTAACCCAACCCCAACACTAACCCAACACTAACCTAACCCTAACCCAATCCTAACCCAACCCAACACTAACCTAACCCTAACCCAACACTAACCTAACCTAACCCAACACTGACCTAACCCAACCCAACACTAACCTAACCCTAAACTAACCCAACCCAACACTAACCTAACCCTAAACCAACCCTAACCCAACACTAACCTAACCCAACCCAACACTAACCTAACCCAACCCAACACTAACCCAACCCAACCCTACACTAACCCAACCCAACACTAACCTAACCCGAAACCAACGCTAACCCAATCCTAACCCAACACTAACCTAACCCTAAACCAACCCTAACCTAATCCTAACCCAACCCAACACTAACCCTAACCCTAAACCAACCCTAACCCAATCCTAACTCAACCCAACACTAACCTAACCCAACCCAACCCTAACCCAACCCTAACCCAACTATATCCTTAACCCTAACCATAACCCAACCCAACACTAACCTAACCCTAACACTAACCCTAACCCTAACCCAATCCTAACCCAACCCAACACTAACCTAACCAATATTAACCCAACCCAATCCTAACCCAACCCAACACTAACCTAACCCTAACCCAACTATATTCTTAACCCTAACCCAACCCAACACTAACCCAATGCTAACCCAACCCTAACCCAACCCTAACCCAACCCAACACTAACCTAACCCTAACCCAACTATATCCTTAACCCTAACCCTAAACCAGGGTGAAAGGCATGAATGAGGCAAAATTAGAAGTTGAAATGGCCTCTAGAAAATTAGCAGGTAGTGTGCCTTGGTCTGAGGTCAGCGCGGGTTAAATGTCCACATGTTGGAACGGTGAGTGCATTCTGACATCACGCGCATAAAATCAACTCCCACTGGGGCGACTGAAGATATTTGGAACGTGTGAAAGGTTAATGTTGGCATTACCTACACCTTTTTACTCAATGTTATCCATTTGGTTTGCTACAGTTCAGTGTTGTGCCAAGCTGATGGTCAGTCGACTGGAAATCAAGAGCGGCTGGCAAGCTTGGCTTGCCTTTCCGATTGGTTTCATACAACTGCTCTTAACACTGACTGAATAGTTGTTGGTTTTGGGTTGAATTCAGGCACAAGTGACCTCTTGTGTTTAAAACTGTTATTGCACTAAACCTAAAGGATGGTTCAGATGCCTGTGCAGCATGGATGTTTGAAACTGAATAGGATCAGTTGACAGGATCCCCAGAAGTTGATGCAGCTTTCAATGGAATTTCCTGTCCTAGAGGAATGCGCTAATTGAGAGTTGCTAAACATGAACAAATACCACGGTCAAGTGTAGCAGCATCTTGCTAACCTTATTTAGCTAGCTAATGTTCATATTTAAAAAAAATGTTCCTACATTTTTTAATTTGGGTGAGCACTTTGCCACAGATGGACATGCTGGCCTAATTTAAATTGGGTTACTATAGAAAGATGACGTATTTTTCCTACCTTGTAATGGGCTACAATGACTTTGCCCATGATTATGCACGCTGCAAATGACACTTTATTTTGCGGGTGCCTTTTCAGTATCTGGCTGCATGTTACACCAAGCAGTGTAGTGAAGCAACATTATTGGTCAAAACCATTCATTTGGGGGATTGGGTTTGCTATCAAATCATGCAATTTTGCCATTTTTTATGAATTGGTATCAACCTAAATTTGGCCATGTGGACACAGTGTAACTTCGCAGCTGTTTATTAAATCAGCAATGTCATAGCAGTTAAAAAAAAAAAAAGGCTGAAATGTTTTGTATATCCATAGGAAAAGACAACATTCACATGGCTGTGCACAAAATGGGTAGTTCAGATTTGTCACATCAGCCAGGTCACTGATAAGGTTGGACAGCTGTGGATTAGTGAGAATGGGGACAAGTCAGGTCACTGATAAGGTTGGACAGCTGTGGATTAGTGAGAATGAGGACAAGGTCAGGTCAGTCAATGATACGGTTGGACAGCTGTGGATTAGTGAGGAATAGGGGACAAGTCAAGTCAGATCACTGATAAAGGTTGAACAGCTGTGGATTAGTGAGAAATATGGGACGAGGTCAGGTCACACAATAAGGTTGGACAGCTGTGGATTAGTGAGAATGAGGACAAGGTCAGGTCACTGATAAAGTTTAGACAGCTGTGAATTAGTGAGAATATCAGACAAAGTCAAGTCACTGATAAAGTTGAACAGCTGTGGATTAGTGAAGAATATGGGAGGAGAGTCAGGTCAAGTCACAATGATAAGTTGAACAGCTGTGAATTAGTAAGAGAATGGGGGACGAAGTCAGGTCACTGATAAGGTTGGACAGCTGTGAATTAGAGAATGTAGGACAAGTCAGGTCACAATAAAGTTGGACAACTGTGGATTAGTGAAAAATGTAGGACAAAGTCAAGTCAGGTCAATATAAGTTGGACAACTGTGAATTAGTGAGAATATTAGAACGAGAGTCAAGTCAGGTCACACAATAAGTTGGACAACTGTAGATTAGTGAGAATAAATTAGGATGAAAAAGTCAGGTCACTAAAAGTTGGACAGCTGTGGATTAGTGAGAAGAATGTGAGACAAAGTCAGGTCACTGATAGGATTTGGACAACTGTGAATTAGTAGAGAAATGTGGGACAAGTCAAGTCAGGTCACTGATAAGTTGAACAACTGTGAATTAGTGAAGAAATGAAGGAAAGACAGGTCAAGTCAGGTCACTGATATAAGGTTGGACAGCTGTGGATTAGTAAAGAAAATAGAGACAAGTCAGAGTCACTAATAAAGTTGGACAACTGTGAATTAGTGAGAATATGAGACAAGGTCAGGTCACTGATAAAGTTGGACAGCTGTGGATTAGTGAAGAATGTGAGACAAGGTCAGGTCACAATAAAATTGAACAGCTGTGGATTAGTGAGAATATGGGACAGAGTCAAGTCAGTCACTGATAAAGGTTGACAGCTGTGGATTAGTGAGAATGGAGCAAGGTTCAAGTCAAGTCACTAATAAGAGTTGAACAACTGTGAATTAGTGAGAAATATGAGGACAAAGTCAGTCAGTCACAATAAAATTGAACAACTGTGAATTAGTGAGAATGGGGACAAGAGTCAAGTCACAATAAAAGTTGGACAGCTGTGAATTAGTGAGAATAGAATTCGAGTCAAGTCAGATCACTAATAATTTGAACAACTGTGAATTAGAAAGAATATGAGGACAAGTTCAGGTCACTGATAAGGTTGAACAACTGTGAATTAGTGAGAATATGTAGGACAAGTCAGTCAGTCACTGATAAGGTTGGACAGCTTTGAATTAGTAAAGAATGTGGGGACGAGAGTCAAGGTCAGGTCACTAATAAGGTTGGACAGCTGTGAATTAGTGAGAGAATAGGACAAAAGTCAGGTCACTGATAAGTTGGACAGCTGTGAATTAGTAAAAGAAATGAGGACAAAGTCAAGTCACAATAAGGTTGAACAGCTGTGAATTAGTGAGAATGTGAGGACAGTCAAGTCAGGTCACTGATAAGGTTGAACAGCTGTGAATTAGTGAGAATATGGGACAAGGTCAGGTCACTAATAAGGTTGGACAGCTGTGGATTAGTGAGAATGAGGAAAGTCAAGTCAGTCACAATAAGGTTGGACAGCTGTGAATTAGTGAGAATATGAGACGAAGTCAGGTCACAATAATGTTGGACAACTGTGAATTAGTGAAGAAATAGGGGCAAGTCAAGTCACAATAAAGTTGGACAGCTGTGAATTAGTGAAAGAACAAGAAATAGGACAAGTCAGAGTCACTAATAAGGTTGACAGCTGTGAATTAGACAACTGAGAATAGAGGAGACAAGTCAGGTCACAATAAGGTTGGACAACTGTGAATTAGTGAGAATGTAGGACAGTCAAGTCAGGTCACTGATAAGGTTGAACAACTGAATTAGTGAGAAAAGGGACAAGTCAGGTCACAATAAGTTGAACAACTGTGAATTAGTGAGAAAGGGAGACGAGTCAAGTCAGAGTCACACAATAAGGTTGGACAACTGTGAATTAGTGAGAAATGAGACAAAGTCAGAGTCACTAATAAGTTGACAACTGTGAATTAGTGAGAATAGAGGCAGGAACAAAGTCAGAGTCACAATAAAGTTGAACAACTGTGAATTAGAAGAGAAATGAGGACAAGTCAAGTCACTGATAAGGTTGAACAACTGTGAATTAGTGAGAAAGAAGAGGACAAGTCACAGTCACTAATAAGTTGAACAACTGTGAATTAGTAAAGAGAATATGAGAGGACAAGTCAAGTCAGTCACAATAAGTTGGACAACTGTGAATTAGAAGAATATGGGACAAAAGTCAAGTCACACAATAAAGTTGAACAGCTGAATTAGTAATGAAATATGGGACAAGTCAAGTCAAGTCACTAATAAGTTGAACAGCTGTGAATTAGTGAGAATATGAGACAAGTCAGAGTCACAATAAGTTGAAAGCTATGAATTAGTAAAGAAAATAGGACAAGTCAAGTCACAATAAGATTGAACAACTGTGAGATTAGTGAGAAATAGACAAGACATGGTCAAGTCAGATCACACAATAAGGTTGGACAACTGTGAATTAGAAAGAGAATGTAGGGAAGTCAAGTCAGGTCACACAATAAATTTGGACAACTGTGAATTAGTGAGAAATGAGGCAAGGTCAAGTCAGAGTCACAATAAAAGTTGGACAACTGTAGATTAGTGAGAATATAGGGCGAGTCAGTCAGTCACAATAAGGTTGAACAACTGTATGAATTAGTGAGAAATGAGAGACAAGTCAAGTCACAATAAGGTTGAACAACTGTGAATTAGTGAAATAGGAGACAAGTCAGTCACTGATAAATTGGACAAGCTGTGAATTAGTGAGAAATAGGGAGAGAGTCAAGTCAAGTCACACAATAAGGTTAGACAACTGTGAATTAGTGAGAATATGAGACAGACCAAGTCAAGTCACACAATAAAATTTGGACAACTGTGGATTAGTGAGAATATGAGACAAGTCAGAGTCACAATAAATTGACAACTATGAATTAGTGAAGAATGGGGACAAGTCAGAGTCACCAATAAGGTTGAACAACTGTGAATTAGAGAATATAGGACAAGTCAGGTCACAATAGGTTGGACACTGTGAATTAGTGAGAATAGGGAACAACATTTCAAGTCACTCAATAAGAATTTGAACAGCTGTGAATTAAAGTGAGAAATAGGGACAAAGTCAAGTCACTGATAAATTTGGACAGCTGTGAATTAGTGAAATATGGACAAGTCAAGTCAGAGTCACAATAAGTTTGAACAGCTGTGAATTAGTGAGAATAGAGCGAAGTCAAGTCAAGTCAGTAATAAATTTGAACAACTGTGAATTAGAAAGAATATAGACAAAGTCAGGTCACATAATAAAGTTGACAACTGTATGAATTAGTGAAAAATAGAGACAAAGTCAGAGTCACACAATAAATGAGAATTGACACTGTAATTAGTGAATATAGAATTAGAGAGCCGAGAGTCAAGTCAGAGTCACAATAAATTGAACAACTGTGATTAGTGAAAATGAGGACAACAAGTCAAGTCACTGATAAATTGAACAACTGTGATTAGTGAGAATATGGGGACCTCAAGTCAGTCACTAATAAATTGAACAACTGTGGAATTAGTGAAAATGTCAGACAAAGTCAAGTCAAGTCACTCAATAAGGTTGAACAACTGTGAATTAGAGAAATGGACAAGAACAAGTCAAGTCACTGATAAGGTTGAACAACTGTGAATTAGTGAGAGAAGTGACGAATCAGAGTCAAGTCCAATAAAGTTGAACAACTGTGAATTGTAAAGAATAGAGACAAGAGTCAAGTCACAATAAATTTGAACAACTGTGAATTAGTGAAAATGTGGAACAAGTCAAGTCACACAATAAGTTGAACGCTGTGAATTAGATTAGTGAGAAGGCTGAACAAGTCAAGTCACAATAAAGTTGAACGCTGTGATTATTAGAAAATATGGACAAAGTCAAGTCACTATAAGTTGAACAACTGTGAATTAGTGAGAATAGGGACGAGTCAAGTCAGTCACAATAAGTTGGACAGCTGTGAATTAGAAAGAATATGAGACAACAAGTCAAGTCACAATAAGTTGAACAGCTGTGAATTAGTGAGAATATGAGACAAAGTCATAGTCAACAATAATTGAACAACTGTGAATTAGTGAAATATAGGGAGACAAGTCAAGTCACTAATAAGTTGGACAACTGTGAATTAAGTGAGAATGAGGGCAAGAGTCAAGTCACAATAAAGTTGGACAACTGTATGAATTAGTGAGAATATGGACGAGTCAAGTCAGGTCACTCAATAAGTTGAACAGCTGTGGATTAGTGAGAAATATAGAGACAAGAGTCAGTCACTGATAAAGTTGGACAACTGTGAATTAGAGAAATAGGTAGGCGAGTCCAAGTCAGAGTCACAATAAGGTTGGACAACTGTGAATTAGTAGAGAATGTAGAGGGACAAAATTCAAGTCACTGATAGGTTGAACAACTGTGAATTAGTAGGGAATAGTGAGACAAGGTCAGTCAGGTCACTAATAAAGTTGAACAGCTGTGAATTAGTAGAAATGTGGAACGAGTCAAGTCAAGTCACTAATAAGGTTGACAGCTGAATTATTGAGAAATATGAACAGTCAAGTCAAGTCACAATAATATTGGACAACTGTGAATTAGTGAAGAATATAGGACAAGTCAAGTCAGGTCACTAATAAGTTGACAACTGTGAATTAGTAAGAAATAGGACAAGAGTCAGAGTCACTATAAGGTTGGACAACTGTGAATTAGAAGAATATGAGACAAGTCAGTAGTCACTGATAAAGTTGAACAACTGTGAATTAGTAGAAATGTGGAACGAGGTCAAGTCAGGTCACTAATAAATTGGACAACTGTGAATTAGTGAGAAATGGACCTAGGTCAGGTCACTGATAAGTTGGACAACTGTGAATTAGTGAAGAATATGAGACAGGTCAGGTCACTGATAAGTTGGACAGCTGTGAATTAGTGAAAATGTCAGACAAGGTCAGGTCACTGATAAGATTGGACAGCTGTGGATTAGTGAGAATAGGGCGAAGTCAAGTCAAGTCAAGTCACTAATAGGTTTGACACGCTGTGAATTAGTGAGAAAAGGGACGAGTTCAAGTCACAATAAGTTGAACAGCTGTGAATTAGAAAGAAATAGACAAAGAGTCAAGTCACATTATAAGATTGGACAACTGTGAATTAGTGAAAATAGAGACAGTCAAGTCAGAGTCACTGATAAAGTTGAACAACTGTGAATTAGTGAAAATATGGGGCGAGAAGTCAGGTCACACAATAAATTGAACAACTGTGAATTAGTGAGAATATAGAGCAGAAGTCAAGTCACAATAAGATTTGAGACAGCTGTGGATTAGTGAAGAATGAGACAAAGTCAAGTCACTGATAAGGTTGGACAACTGTGATTAGTGAGAATAGGGGCGAGGTCAGGTCACTGATAAGGTTGAACAACTGTGAATTGAAAAGGAAATATGGGACAAGTTCAAGTCACTGATAAAGTTGGACAACTGTGAATTAGTAAAGAATATGAGGAGTCAAGTCAGGTCACTGATAAAATTGAACAACTGTGAATTAGTGAAAATAGAGACGAACAAGTCAGAGTCACTAATAAGATTGACAACTGTGAATTAGTAAAGAAATGAGAAAAGTCAAGTCAAGTCAATAATAGATTTGAACAACTATGATTAATGAAATATGAGACAAAGTCAAGTCACTAATAAAGTTGAACAACTGTGAATTAAATGAAAATAGGTCAGAGTCAAGTCAGTCACAATAAGTTTGAACAACTGTGAATTAGAAAAAATATGAGACAAAGTCAAGTCACAATAAAGTTGTTGGACAACTGTGAATTAGTGAGAATGTAGGACAGGTCAAGTCAGGTCACTGATAAGTTGGACAACTGTGAATTAGTGAAAAATGAGGGCCAAGTCAAGTCAAGTCACTAATAAAGTTGAACAACTGTGGATTAGTGAGAATATGAGACAGACAAGTCAGGTCACTAATAAAGTTGGACAACTGTGAATTAGTGAAAATATGGAAACAAGTCAAGTCAAGTCACTAATAAGGTTGGACAACTGTGAATTAGTGAGAATAATGGACAAAAAGTCAGGTCACTGATAAAGTTGGACAACTGTGAATTAGTGAGAATATGGACCTAGTCAAGTCAGGTCACTAATAAGTTGGACAACTGTGGATTAGTGAAGAATGTGGACAAGGTCAGGTCACTGATAAGGTTGGACAACTGTGAATTAGAAGAGAATATGAGACAAGAGTCAGGTCACAATAAAGTTGGACAACTGTGAATTAGTGAGAATAGGGACAAGTCAGGTCAGTCAATTATAAGGTTGACAGCTGTGAATTAGAATGAGAATGAGACAAAGTCAAGTCACACAATAAGTTGGACAACTGTGAATTAGTGAGAAATGAGGACGAGTCAAGTCACTCACACAATAAATTTGAACAACTGTGAATTAGTGAGAAAGAGACGAGTCAAGTCAAGTCACAATAAGTTGGACAGCTGTGAATTAGAGAAATAGGACAAGTCAAGTCACACAATAAAGTTGGACAACTGTGAATTAGTGAAAAATAGAGGACAAGTCAGTCAGTCACTAATAAGGTTGGACAACTGTGAATTAGTGAGAAATAGGGCAAAGTCAAGTCAATCACAATAAGGTTGAACAACTGTGGATTAGTGAGAAATATAGAGACAAGTCAGGTCACTGATAAGTTGGACAACTGTGGATTAGTGAGAAATAGAGGCGAGGTCAGGTCACACAATAAGTTTGACAGCTGTGAATTTAGAATAGAGAACAGAGTCAAGTCAAGTCACTGATAAGGTTGGACAGCTGTGAATTAGTGAAAATGTCAGGACAAAGTCAAGTCACTGATAAGTTGGACAACTGTGAATTAGTGAGAATAGTGGAGGCGACAAGTCAAGTCAGTCATGATTAATAGAATTGGACAACTGTGAATTAGTGAGAATGATGAGACAAGAGTCAGGTCACACAATAAATTGAACAACTGTGATTAAATGAAAACATAGAGACAAGTCAAGTCACTAATAAGTTGAACAGCTGTGAATTAGTGAGAAATATAGGACAAGTCAAGTCAGGTCAATAAGTTTGAACAACTGTGAATTAGTGAGAATAGGCAGACAAGTCAAGTCACTGATAAGTTGACAACTGAATTAGTGAGAATGTGGACAAGTCAAGTCACTAATAAGATTGGACAACTGTGAATTAGTAAAGAGAAAAGGGCAGCTAGTCAGTTGAAGTCAAAGTCAAGTCACTCACAATAAGTTGGACAACTGTGAATTAGTGAGAATATGAGACAAAGTCAGTCACCAATAAGATTGAACAACTGTGAATTAGTGAGAAATGTGGACAAGAGTCAAGTCAGGTCACTTATAAGTTGGACAACTGTGAATTAGTGAGAATGAATGGACCAAGTCAGGTCACTGATAAATTGGACAACTGTGGATTAGTGAGAAATAGAGACAAAGTCAGGTCACAATAAGTTGGACAACTGTGAATTAGAAATAAATTTGAGACAAAGTCAGGTCACAATAAGTTGGACAGCTGTGAATTAGTGAGAATGTAGGAAAAGTCAAGTCAAGTCACTAATAAGGTTGAACGCTGTGGATTAGTGAGAAAAGACCAGAGTCAAGTCAGAATCACTGATAGAGTTGGACAACTGTGAATTAGTAAAGAATGTGGGGACAAGTCAGATCACTAATAAATTGAACAGCTGTGAATTAGTGAAATATGGGACAAGTCAGGTCACTGATAAAGTTGGACAGCTGTGGATTAGGAGAATAGGGGCAGAGAGTCAGGTCACTGATAAGGTTGGACAGCTGTGGATTAGTGAGAATGTGGACAAGTCAGGTCACTGATAAAGTTGAACAGCTGTGGATTAGTAAAGAATGTCAGACAAAGTCAAGTCACTGATAAAGTTGGACAACTGTGGATTAGTGAGAATGGGAGACAGTCAGTCAGTCACTGATAAGGTTGGACAGCTGTAGATTTAGAGAGAATGTGGGACAAGTCAAGTCACAATAAGGTTGGACAAGCTGTGAATTAGTGAGAATAGGACAAAGTCAAGTCAGTAATAAATTGGACAACTGTGAATTAGTAAGAGAAATGGGAACAATTCAGGTCACAATAAGGTTGAACAACTGTGAATTAGTGAAAAATAAGGCAAAGAGTCAAGTCAATCACAATAAATTGGACAACTGTGAATTAAAAAAATGTGACAAGAGTCAGTCAGTCACTGATAATGTTGGACAACTGTGAATTAGTGAGAATAGTAGACCTAAGTCAGTCACAATAAAGTTGAACGCTGTGAATTAATGAGAAATGTGAGACAAGTCAAGTCACTAATAAGTTGAACAACTGAATTAGTGAGAATATGGGCTGAGATTCAAGTCACTGATAAAATTGGACAACTGTGAATTAGTAAAATAATAGAGACGAGAGTCAGGTCAGGTCACAATAAATTTGAACAGCTGTGAATTAGTAGAATAGAGAACAAACCAGGTCACAAAGATTGGACAACTGTGGATTAATGAAATAGAACCAAAGTCAAGTCACTAATAAATTGAACAACTGAATTAGTGAAAAATGAGTCAACAAGTCAAGTCACTGATAAAGTTGACAACTGTAGATTAGAAGAGAATAGGAGACCAAAGTCCAGAGTCACTGATAAGATTGAAACGCTGTGGAATTAGAAAAATATGAGACAAGTCAAGTCACTGATAAAGATTGGACAACTGTGAATTAGAAGGAAATATGAGACAAGTCAAATTCTCCTCAATAAATTGAACAGCTGTAGATTGAGAATATGGACAAGTCCGTCAGCTGTCAATAATTTTGATGAAGTCCTGTCACTGATTAGGTTGAGAAAAGAGCTGAGTGAGAAAATCAAGTCACTAATAATATTGACAACTGTATTAGTAAAGGGAATAGGGAGCCCAAAGTCAGTCAATAAGTTGAACAACTGTGAATTAAAGAGAATATGAGACAAGTCAGTCACTAATAAATTGGACAGCTGTGAATTAGAAAAATATGAGACAAGTCAAGTCAGTTATAAAGATTGGCAACTGTGAATTAGTGAGAAATGGGAATGTGCGGGAAAGTCAGGTCACTGATAAGGTTGGACAGCTGTAAGATTAGTAAGATAAGGCAAAGTCAAAATTTATGTCACTGATAAATTGGACAGCTGTGAATTAGAAGAGAAGTAGGAGACAAGTTCATGTCACTGATAAGGTTGGACAGCTGTGAATTAGAGAGAATGTGGGACAAGGTCAAGTCAGGTCACTGATAAGGTTGGACAGCTGTGGATTAGTGAGTTTGACCATGGTCAGGTCAGGTCAGTTATTAGGTTCAATTTGTGAGAATGTGGGCAGCAAAAGTGATAAGTTGAAAACTGTTGAAATTCAGAGACAATGTGGCCTAGGTCAGGTCACTAATAAGTTTGGACAGCTGTGGATTAGTGAAGAATGGTCGGACAAGGTCAGGTGCTGATAAGTGGACAGCTGTGAATTAGAATGTGGACAAGGTCATGTCACTGTGTGATAAGTTGGACAGAGTGTGGATTGGTAAAGAAATGTGGGCAGGGTCAGGTCATGAGTCAGTGCCTGGGGTTGGGCAGCTGTGGATTCAATACAGAGGGTGTGGACCTAGGTCAGGTCACTG